>NC_062525.1:5301932-5511932 GCF_022655615.1 Tachysurus fulvidraco
AATAAATTGTAATAAAACTGAAAATTAATATACTTTTGTGAATTTAAAAAATATGCCACCCCGAACAGGGAGCAGCCAAAAGAACGACAACAACAATTCAGCTCCTCAAGAAGCCTTCACTCGATCCATCTATCTTAAAAGATTTCCGCCCTATATCTGTCTTACCCTTTACAGTACTGACTCTGGAGATTCTGTGGTTTAGTGGTTAGCACGTTTGCCTCCGCACCTCCAGGGTTTGGGGGTTCGATTCCCACCTCCGCCTTGTGTGTGTGGAGTTTGCATGTTCTCCCCGTGCCTCTGGGGTTTCCTCCGGGTACTCTGATTTCCTCCCCCGGTCCAAAGACATGCATGGTAGGTTGATTGGCATCTCTGGAAAATTGTCCATAGTGTGTGTGTGTGTGTGTGTGAGTGAATGAGAGTGTGTGTGTGTGCCCTGCGATGGGTTGGCACTCTGTCCAGAGTGTATACTGCCTTGATGCCCGATGCCGCCTGAGGCTCCCCGTGACCCAAGAAGTTCGGACAAGTGGTAGAATATGAGTGAGTGTGTGTTTTAGTGTGTATTATATTGTTTAATTCTATTTTGCTTTCATTATCTCTTGTCTTAGTATCATCTTTTCTGTGTATTTTTACTAACACTCTTTTATTGTACAGCACATTGGTCAGTCCTATGTCTGTTTTAAATGTGCTATATACTGTAAATAAAGTGAACTTGAACACGAACTTGAACAACAAGTGCATAAGATATTAAGTAATGGGGCAAGAAATGGATTCTAAACTTGGCATTTAGTGTATTGGACTTAAGATAACGATTCCAGCCCTTCCAGGTTTTTTAGTTACATTCACTCAAGTTTTTAATACACATTACTTAATTTTTTTAAGACAACCGGTTTCCTAAAAAAAAATATTTTAGCTTACAGTGTTGAGCCATACTTTGCAGCACAATCATGCATCATTAGTGTGAAGAGCAGATGGCTGAGAGAGAGAGAGAGAGAGAGAGAGAGAGAGAGAGAGAGAGAGAGAGAGAGAGAGAGAGAGAGAGAGAGAGAGAGAGAAGCATTTAGTCCAGCAGATTTGATTGATTTTTTCTGTTTTTCCAGGGCCTTGGGCAGCAGTCGTGGCCTTATTCCACTCTGCACTATACTGAAGTAACACTAACAGATCATTCCCAAGGTCACTAATTAATAACTTTTAATATGTTCTTCATCCTTGTCATGGTCACTGTAGATCCAGCACTTATCCTGGGAAGACTGTGGGTGGAAAAAACCCCCACACACAACCACAAACCAGGACTTCAACTCTGCCTGAACGCTGTGTCAGTAAAATTAAAATCAGTACTCGTATATTCACTTCATTGACTAGTGGAACAACAGGACAGAGGATGTTGTCTATATCAGTCTGTTTAGATTAGGATCAGACTCCGCCTAACAGTAAGGCTCCGTCTCATATCATTTACATCGAAGCATTTCGCTCTTTATTCTCTCTCCAGTGTGTCATATCTGTCTTCTATCCAACCCATGTTCCTGCTGATCCTCTAGCTGGCAGTAACCAAGTAACATAAGCTCCACGTCTCCAGCTGCTGCTCTTTCAGCTTGACTAGAAGAAACAGAGCTAAAGATCCTTACACACACTAGATTGAGGAAATTGATATTACACTGGGTCAGCTCTTGCTCTCCATCTGCCCACTTAAGCTTAATACTCAAAATAGCACAGCGACGGACACCATGTGTCGTGGCACAGTAAAAAAAAAAAAAAGAAAATTGCTGGAAAACTACCAGATATTTATAACACCCTATAAAAATATATAAATATTGAATTTATCGTTTGACTTCATGTTGTCCGGTTGAAAATAGAATTTTTTAATAGAAACTATCTTCAAAGGTGCCCTTCCACACAAAACCGTTTTTACTTGTATTTTTTTATGTGTTAGGTCCATATGTGTTTGTGTTGTGTCGGGAATGTGAAAACGTACTGCTACCTCCCCTGTCAGTTCTAGCCACTGAAAAGAAATAAGCGGAGAAATCGGGTCAGTTAGAAAAGAGTGACGTGGAATAAGGGTTGCAAAGGGGTGGAAAGTTTCCGGTAAATTTCCGGAAACGTTCCACGGGAACTTAATCTGGGGAATTTTGGAGATATTCAAAATTGGAAACTTTACGGGAATTTATGGAAATCTATGGGAATTTACAGAAATTTATGGGAATTATTTGGAAATATAGGGAAATTTATATAAACAATATCAAATACAAACATAAATAAACATTTTGTTTGGTCATAAGCAGACATGCATGCGGAAATACAAATTTTAAAAATTACATCCTGACTGATTTAATTGTAAGTAGAACTTTAATTGATTCTTTCACTGAGTAACACAAAAGCATAATAAACATTATTATACTTCTAATAAACATAATAAACTTAATAATTGTAATAAACATTATTTTATAGAGGATTTTTTTTTATTTCAGGGGGAGTGAGTGTGTGAGAGAGGGTCATCAAATTATCTGTGTATGTGTAACACACCTAATTTACTGCTTATTAAGAGTTAGTAGGGTAGTTATTAAGTTTAGGTATTGGGTACAATTAAGAATGTAGAATAAGGTAATCCAGAATAAGGCACTAATATGTGCTTAATAAATAGCCAATATTTTATTAATATTCATGCTAATAAGCAAATAGTTAAATGACCCTAAAATAAAGTGTTACTGAGCATGTTATGGAAGAATGCAAGTGCATGCATGGGGTTTGGCCTCAATGGCCCTCCAGTAAGCAGTGTGCTGTGTGCAAGTGACCGAGGAACGCAGGGTACAAACTTAAATTGCAATAAATCTTGTTTTAAACAAAATGATGCTGTTAAGATTTTCTTTAACTACATTTTCCTTGTTATAGGCAACTCTGCATCAAATTCCCAGTTTATTCCCATATATTCCCGTTAATTCCCATATATTCCCGTTAATTCCCATGGAAAGTTTCCAGCCTTGAAAATTCCCGGAATTTTTTTCAACCCTATGTGGAATTGATCGAGCTCATTACTATTCATGAGCTCTCCCACTTGAGACCACGCCCACATAATTCGTGTAGCTCAGTGAGTTTCCTATACAGCAAGGATGGCTGAACGTCAATATACTGTACCTGAAGAAGCCATTCTGCCGCAATTCCAGGTGATTGTAAACAAAGTTCCTCTATCCTAGGCTACTTATTGTGCTGGGTGAATGAATAGTCATGCTCTCATATCCTAGCGGTTAGCCAATCGGAGCCAAGCAGCATAGCTCATTGAATATTAATGAGAACTGGCGCAAATAGAGCTGACTCTTCCATGCAGGCTTTCTATACCACACTAGAATGGCTTGAAACAAGGTAACCAAGGCATTTTTTCCATAAAAAAATATTACAGAGTCCATGGTAAACTTCAGACACGTTTTTTTTTTTTACAATCATTGCACTCTGTTTATCACTCTGCTTTAAGATTTATTACTCGTACCAATCATTATACTCATCACTGTGCACTGTATGAAATGGTAGGTTGGCCTTCACTTCACTTAAGAAGATACAAGCATTGGCTTATATTAGTGTACAAGGCCATAGTTGGCCAGCTTTCTCTTTACATGAAAGGTCTACTAACTGTCAGTAGTCAAGGGCAGGTAGATATATACTGCGTTCAAGTAGATATATACTTTTAAACATGGGCGTAAATCCCGGTGGGGACGGGGGGGGGGCATTCCTCCAACCGAGGGTTGTTCACCCCCCAAAAAAAAATTATTTAAAAAAATATCGCACTCTCTATTGTGAAAAATATGTGTATGTATACCTAAATAATTGTGTAAGTAGAAAAAAAAAAACACGCAAAAAATGCATTTAGAAACAGTTGAGTTCCCCCTCCCCTTCCTCACAGTGGTTTGACCCACCGCGTGCTTTCCCAGTACATCTCACCTACTCTGCACACAGGTGTGTGGCTGCGGCTCAATTAACGTTCAACTCCATTAAGTACGGGGATTTTATTCACTTTAAATAAAGCGATTCTCTTTAATGCAGTTGATGCAGACTCAAAAATGCCGATTACCGATGTAATTTCCCATGAATCTGCTATATTAGCGATTAAAATATTACTTATCTAGTTAACGTTAGCTTGTTTACAATAGCTTGTTACATAGTGTACTACACCTAACACGCCAAAGCCGTTTCCCATGCACTGTTTTATTTGGGACGACTTGGCATAAATGGCCACAATTAGCATATTGTTTAGTTTTGCATTTACTAAATGAGCACTGTGCTACGTCCGAACTGACCTCTGTATTTTTTTGTATAATCAATTTCTATTCTGTTCTTAAGTGTCTTAATTTTAAATAAAATTTTAAACCTTTTTTAATTACTTGTTTTTATTGTTGTGATTATTTTAATCATAGTTTCACTTTCTTTATGTAAAGCACTTTGAATTACCATTGTGTATGAAATGTGCTACAGTATAAATAAACTTACCTCACAGTGTCATAGACTAGATAAAATGACGGAGAAAAGGTAAATTTGAACCTGAGAAAAACTTTGAAAACATCCATAATGATGCAGTTTCCATGCTACAATAATAATGATAAAAGCAACGTTTTTCACTGTGGGGACATGTTTTTATAAGTACAATTGAACTGTATTATTTGTGTCCCCCCCCCTTCAAAAGTTGCTTATGAGAAATATAATATTTATTGTCCCCCCCACTGTTAAATGAATTTTACACCAGGCCCAGATGTGTGTGTGTGTGTGTGTGTGTGTGTGTGTGTGTGTGTGTGTGTGTGTGTGTGTGTGTGTGTTATTTGGGTTCTTTAATCTCTCATGTCTATAGTTTTAATACCATATATTTAAGACAATTGTACATGTATTTTATTAGGCCATATATAGTGTGTTAATCAAGTTCACTATAACAGTTCTAATAAAGTTACTGTGACTGTCATTTATTGCTTTATAAGCACGTCCGTTTACCTCAAAGGTTGCGTGAATGTGAATGAATGAGCTAAGTCTGTCTGTCTATCTAGGAGAGGAACCTATCTCGAGCTTAATTGAATATCGCACCAATTTTGTGATTGGCTGTTACTGTATGTGGTGTGGGGCCAGGGTGGGCCAAGCCTCTGACTGGGTGGGCCAGGCCCACTCTGGCCCCCCCATGGAGCCGGGCCTGATTTACACCCATATTTTTAAATGTTCCCGTTAATGAAGACAGAGTTTGGAAATACTGCTTTTACTTGTAGTGCATCAACTGCTTGGAATGAGATTCAAAGATCATTGAAATTGAGTGTACTTATCTCATTGAATGAGTTTAAGCTGTATCTCAACCGAACCTTCCAGACTGTCTGCACTTGTTCTTAATCTTGTTTTAGTCTTGTTTTATTGTTGGAAATGTGTGTGTTGTGATTATCGTTCTTTGTACTTAATTTGTCTTTATGTTGTCTATGGTGTGCTGCTACCTTGGCCGGGGCTCACTTGTAAATGAGATATCTATCTCAATGTGATTTTATCCCTGGTTAAATATAGGTATAATAAAAAAAATAATAAAAATAAAAAAGAATTACCACAAAAGTAATGAAATGCGCGTGGCAGGGCATCTTTAAATATAGACAAGTTTAAAAGCATAAATTATTTGGAAGCATGTTATTACTCATAGAGTTTTCAGAATATAAAGTTTTCTTTCAAAAATTGAGTCTTTACACACTTACAGAGCTACAAAACATCTACCGCAACATTGGAAAAATCTTGTATTGATGTTAGAGGAAAATAATCAAAGACTCAAAATGTTTTATTCTTTTAATCCCACTGCAATTTGTGAATGAATACAGTTTTAAAAATGTATTAAAGAATGTTGAATTTTATCACTTTCATTTGAGCTTTTAAACTGAACGTTTGTTTGCAATAAAATACTGACAGAAATGTGTGTGTGTGTGTGTGTGTGTGTGTGTGTGTGTAGATGAAGCTTGTGTATGTGTTTAGATGAAGCTTGTGTGTGTGTGTAGATGAAGCTTGTGTGTGTGTAAATGGAACGTGTGTGTAGATGAAGCTTGTGTGTGTGTGTAAATGGAACGTGTGTGTAGATGAAACTTGTGTGTGTGTGTAGATGAAACGTGTGTGTGTAGATGAAGCTTGTGTGTGTGTAGATGAAGCTTGTGTGTGTGTAGATGAAGCTTATGTGTGTGTAGATGAAATTTGTGCGTGTGTGTGTAGATGAAACTTGTGTATGTGTGTAGATGAAGCTTGTGTATGTGTGTAGATGAAGCTTGTGTATGTGTGTAGATGAAACTTGTGTATGTGTGTAGATGAAACTTGTGTATGTGTGTAGATGAAGCTTGTGTATGTGTGTAGATGAAACTTGTGTATGTGTGTAGATGAAGCTTGTGTATGTGTGTAGATGAAACTTGTGTATGTGTGTAGATGAAGCTTATGTGTGTGTGTAGATGAAACTTGTGTATGTGTGTAGATGAAACTTGTGTATGTGTGTAGATGAAGCTTATGTGTGTGTGTAGATGAAACTTGTGTATGTGTGTAGATGAAGCTTGTGTATGTGTGTAGATGAAGCTTGTGTATGTGTGTAGATGAAGCTTGTGTATGTGTGTAGATGAAACTTGTGTATGTTTGTAGATGAAGCATGTGTATGTGTGTAGATGAAACTTGTGTATGTTAGTAGATGAAACTTGTGTATGTGTGTAGATGAAACTTGTGTATGTGTGTAGATGAAGCTTATGTGTGTGTGTAGATGAAACTTGTGTATGTGTGTAGATGAAGCTTGTGTATGTGTGTAGATGAAACGTTTGTGTGTAGATGAAACTTGTGTATGTGTGTAGATGAAACTTGTGTGTGGGTGTGTGTTAATGAAACTTGTGTATGTGTGTAGACACAAAGTGCGTTTCCTTTTGCATTTGCATTTGCACAACCTCCACTGGTGTAGTGCAAATGCAAACACAAAGGGAAACACACTTTGTGTGATGTTCTCTAGATCGTTTAGAAATAAGAGGTGATCATTTGACTACTGTTGCCAATTTGATGTTCTCTTATGTTTGCACACATGGTACACACACACACACACACACACACACACACACACACACACACACACACACACATGCTGACCTCTGATGCTGCTTCCTCTCCACAGCTGCTACCTCTTCTGATCGATATTGTACAATGCTGGCAGGAAGAAATGTCCAAATCACTGCTGTCACTATGGTAACTGTCGTCCTATTTCGTCTGCTTGACAGTGGAGGCTCAAACTCTGGACTGGTGCATGGGAATAACTGTCTGACCCTCTTAGTCCGGAGTATCCATAGTGACAGACTATCGCACCTCCAGCCTGGGCAACAACAAGAGTTTGTTTGAAAGAAGCGACAGAGTGCATGAAAGATAGAGAAATGATATGTGTTTCTGGACCTGGAGTCTGTTCACATGTCTACCTGTTGTTCCTGCTGATGGCCATGTCGCTCCAAATCAGGCCACTGTGCGGAGGTAAGAGGATCGTACCAGCTCCTGTGCAGCATTTCCTCAATAATAGTAAAGGACATAAAGGTAGAAGACTTGGCTTAGATGCAGTGAGAGTCTGCTCTCAGTATTAGCATGCAGAAGACAGAACACTACAAGGATTTGTTTCATTCCTTCTAACAGTTCTATCCTTATTCATTTGACTTGTCAAAATGACTGTCTTAAAGCTGGCTGGAGATTTCAAACATTCAGCGCATTTTGTTCTTTTTTCTTTAAGCTCTCTTCTTAAAGAGATTTCCATTTCGAAAGCTTCTGCCAACAGAACACTTTCTTTATTAAAATCGGTATTAGATTCAATATCACTGTTATAAAATATTGGTAATCAATTCAATGTAATGTTTCAAATTTTGCACTGGATACTTTTGCAAAGAAGCTTTACAAATATATAAATATATAAATTCAGGATATCGGTTATAATCCCTAATGAGCAAGCCATGGGTGACGGAGGTCAGCCGATATGGAGAAGATATTTTGAGAGGAACCGGGTTCAAAAGGGAACCCGTCCTCATCTGGATGATTTCCATTGTACTGTAGGTGAAAATGCTGTATTTAAAGTCCAAGAATGTCCTGCAAATAGATGGATGCTACAGTCTTGAAGCTTTAGAAGCACATCTTTTTGAACAAAGAAGAAGGTGAGATAGCTGTACAAAGTCTAAAGTGCTGCTCCTTTGTTGTTTTAGCTAATTAGCACAGACTAAATCTCAATCCACTACAAATAACATTGTAGGAAACATTTAACCCTTGTATGGTGTTCGGGTCTGTGGGACCCATATTCATAAACATCAATAGTTTTGAAAAACTTTGCTTCCTTGTAAATTTGTTGATTTTTTTCCCATTCATAAGTTGATTAAATTTGATTTTCTTTTTTTTATTACATTTTATTAAAAAACAACAAAAAATGAGTCGCACTTTAATTAAAAAATGTGATGTAATAAAGGTAAAGGGCAAATATTAACCATATATGCTGTTCATATTGCTTGTAATTGAGATGAAGTAAACATCTGTAGAGTATTTTAAAATCAAATTTTTGATTGTGTTGAATTAAAAAAAAAATACAGCGGGTCAAACAGACCCACAAACACTGGCTGAGTAACAAAAATACGAACAACATACAAGGGTTAAATGACAGTAGTCAGTGGAAGAACCTCAGGATTTTATTACAAAGTAAATATTGGATATCTCTGATGATCATTTGGTTAGATCATGATCATGTGGTTATTTATAACAGTCGATTGGCAACTAGGACACGAGTAGGTTTGTTCAAACACGCACGCACATGCACCATAGACAGCCAATTTCTATTAACACACCTCAGTGCACTACTGCAAAACTTCATATTCATCACAGAGAGGTCGATGAGGTCCGCCTGAAGCTTGCTCGTTATTATTGAGTGCGTAATTTATCAATGATATTCAGGAAGAGCATAACTACTACACTACACACTACAAACCATAAAAAAGCTTGTAAATGTAGCACACTGAACTTTCATGATGTCGTGTGCATGTTGTAATTATGATTCTTACATTTTCGACTCTTTAGACTTATAGATCATCCAATTCTAAATGTGCTGAAACAATTTAAGTTTAAATACAATATCTAAAACATCTCTGATATAATCTCTTTACACAGCATGTATTATATGATATAATACACACAGTATTCTGTACCGACAGTAAATTTAACATTACAGACCTAGCCGGCTAGCTAACAGATAGCTAGTTTCTTTTAGAGATTTAAATTATCTGTTGATTTGCTTCATGTTCTTAGTGATATTTTTATTTAACAGTAGCCTGTAAAAGTATATTTTTATTAAGTTCATAACGACATGTTGGCTATAAATTAGCCTGCGTTTGTAGTAGAAATGCGTCTGGGCTTATTTATTGAAAGGCTAGATCACTTCGCTAACAATCCTATTTACACTTCCTAAATATAGCGATGTTTTTGAATGGCATTATCAAACCGAAGAGCTGTAGCTATATGTATATATAATAATAATGATAATATGTATCTACTTACCTTATATTTTTTTCATTCTTATATACCTTTGTTTATTCATTATTTACTAAAAGCTTCATCGTATCCATGATCAGGACCTAAGATTAAAGACAGGATGCTGTTTCATCAAATATTGTCACTTCTAATTATTTAATTACTCCTGTTATTTAATTTTTTAACTATACGTTGTATTTATAAAGTCCTAGCGGTATTTAAATATTTACACAGGTAAAGTTACAATATAAGTTTTTATTTATATAGCACAGTTACTTCATTTGGTGGGCTATTTAGACTATGCAAATCACATAAATTAATTTATTCCAAGTCGCAATTTCACATAAAAACAAGAAAAATCCCTGCTTTAGACAAACTCTATCCACTATGCATAATTCTTGTGTCTGTATATTCTAGATAAACTTGTAAAATTACAACATTTTTAAATGAAATCCTCACTGTATTAACCGCACAGTTAACTCCGAATACGACCCTATAATCGTGATGAGTCAATTATAATGCTAGCAATGGTACTAATAATAAGACCCTAATAAGATAGAATAATCACGTGTGAAGAGCAGAGTTTCCAGTCGAATTTCTGTATTTTATTTGTGTTTTTTTTTAAATATATAAAAGTCACAGAATATTCCCTTTATAATCAGTAACAAGATGCTGAATCTGTTTATCTGAAAGTTCACAATCTGTACACTAGTTGTAATCCGTCAAGAATTTCTCTGAATATGACTGAACACCGTTAGAACATCTTGTATGCGTTATGCGTTATCCATTAACCATCCTGCTGTGTATTATTTGCTTTATTTATTTAATATTACCATGGGTTGTACACATACACACTCTGTATCTCTTTATTTCTATCTGCTTCAGGTCTGTTGAGGTTGGATGAAGAAGTGGACAAGAGTGTCTCTGTCATCAGTCACTCTGAGCGTTTCAAGGCCCAGCTGGAGGCTCTACTGCTGCACGGGAACAACAGCGACGTGTCTCTGCGCGTGGAGTCGACAGGTGGGGATGAGGTTAAGGTGATCCAAGCCCACACGCTCATGCTGTCTCTGCAGAGCCATACCTTCCAGAAGCTGCTTGAGAAGAGGAACGAAAGCACGTTGGTGCTGATGGAGAGTCCAGAGTGCATCAACGTTTTTGAGAAGTTTATCAGGTGAAGGGAAATTATTATTAAATGAGATGACAGAACAGATAAAATGATAACTATTGTAGATAATAAGAGTGTCCATCTTTGGTTATGTAGACCTTACAAAGATTTACTGCATTGGTTGAATCACTTGTGGAAAAAGATATAAAGCTAAAGAAGGTACAGTATAAAGAAACGTTGTAGATGTAGTTTATGGGAAGGTCTTAAAGAGATTAAAGTTTTTAGAGAAAAAGTTAGATTCATTTTATATCATTCACATCTCATCGTATCAACAACTGAAGCAGTGTGATTGGTGCATTCTTATTTTTGTCTTAGTATCATGATTTCTCTCTGTAGGTATTTGTACTGTGGTGAACTGCATTTACGTTTGGATGAAACCACTGCTCTGCATGAACTGGCCACCAAATACGGTGTCTCAGTTCTCCAACATGGTCTAACTGAGTACATGATACAGAATCTGCCCGGTGCTTCTCTGAGTGGTCACGTGGTTCACTGGTATGAGTACGCAACCGCAGAGGGAAATGCCAACCTTCGTGTCAGCTGCCTGCAGTTCCTGTTGCGGAACACGACGTCTGTGTTGCGAAGCTCACAATGGCCGTCGATCAGCTCCCAGCTTCTGTTGGCTCTGCTGCAGCGCTCTGATCTGGTGCTGCACAGTGAACTTGAGCTCTTTAAGGCCCTCGAGACCTGGCTAATGCACAACGAGCCAGACAACCTGACAGTAGAAAACATATTGCGTGCTGTGCGTTACCCGATGATCCCACCACGTGAGCTGTTCCGCTTGCAGCGTGAGTCACCAGTGCTCTTGCGCTACTACGAGTCAGTGCGTGATCTCCTGTACAAGGCCTACCAGTTCCACGCAGCACCACCACCACTGTTTGCAAAATTTTTCGATGTGAACTGCAGCTTGTTCATCCCACGCAATTATCTAGCAGCAGCGTGGGGCAGTGCGTGGCTCATTAACAGCCCAGCACGTGACGACCGCACGGCTGCCTTTCACACACAGCTGGGCCCGAGTGCTTATGACTCCAGCAAACGTGTGATTTGGAATGCACTGTTCTCGCCACGCTCACGTTCTGACGGTAACCCACGTATCGTGATCACACCTGCTTCATCCAGCCCCGACATCGCGGGTGTCGTCTTTCAGAAGACGGTGATCGTGTGCGCACGGCTTCAGGGCCTGCTTGTAGTACGCCGTGTGTACAACTTCCACCAGAGCACAGAAGAGAACGGCGATTTCCTGACTGACAGCGACCTACATGAGAGCACCTCTGAGTATTTGGTGGATGGCTGGCTGCACCTGCATGTTATCATCAAACCTGTTTATCAGACACTTATATCCTCAAAAATAAAATAAAATCATGGTTTCCTATAAATACCAAAAATACAGGTGATAGAAGTGTTTGCATGGCTGACCTATGGTTTTCCCTCATAATGAATTATGGTTTTCCCCCCGATCCTATGTTTCTGATAATATAATCAGCAAATAAGAAATGTTTTTTTTTTGTCCCTTGAGATGAATTTGTAAGGGGTTTAAGATAAACATTATAGTCTATTATAAACTTCACCTTATACACAAGAACCAAGCAAACCACACACTTTTTTAAATGTAGAATTTATAAAAATATACAATATACAAAAACAAATATAATATAAGCAATGTATATTTAAACACAAAATAGTACAGTAGTTCCTGACCACTATTTTACACCGTGTTCTTTTCTATTTGCTGCTTTTCATTGACCACCACGGAGTAGAACTTGTGCAGTGACATACAGTAAATCTGCAGTAATTTGAGCACACGTATCAACAATTGGTTGTTTAAGTTCTCACTAATGCAGGTCTTTACATACCTTGTGGAATTAAATCTGGTGATATGGGAATATTTCATATGCTCAATGTATAAGTTAAACACTTCTGAAGGCATTAGTGTTAAGCAAAATCTGTAATCTGCTTCTTTTTTGTTTCCTTCCTTACAAATAAAGCCAGTGATTTATGATTTATGATTTGCTATATATATCTGCTACATAATATCACCATGGGGGGGGGGGGGGGGAGGGGGGGAGACGGTGGTTTAGTGGTTAGCACGTTTGCCTCACACCTCCAGGGTTAGGGGTTCGATTCCTGCCTCCGCCTTGTGTGTGTGGAGTTTGCATGTTCACCCCGTGCCTCCGGGGTTTCCTCCGGGTACTCCGGTTTGCTCCCCTGGTCCAAAGACATGCATGGTAGGTTGACTGGCATCTCTGTCTAATTGTCTGGAGTGTGTGAGTGAATGAGAGTGTGTGTGTGTGTGTGCCCTGCGATGGGTTGGCACTCTGTCCATGGTGTATCCTGTCTTGATGCCCGATGACGCCTGAGACCCCAGAAGTAAAAAATGGTAAAAAATGAATGAATGAATGAATAATGTCACCATGTGTAGTTGCCTTATGTAATTTTATGTTACGTAGATGTAAAACAGCGACACCTGCTGGAGACATAGTGCTTTGCTTTGATTCATCAGGGACTGACGAATAATGTGTCATTTTATGGCCGGAATAAGTGGTCAGAGGTGTCAGGTTGTCAGCCTTCCTGTTAAAATGTTCTTTCCTAAGCTAGTTGTCATGCATAGTCCTACAATGATTTTGATTTGTATTGTTTTCTATGACAAAACAAAGACTTCATGATTTCTTGTCCAGAGAGAACTGCCAAAAAAAACTGAATGATGAAACCGCACATCTACTGAAATCCCAAACATTATGTCACATTAATATTATAATGTGATGAATTAATAAAGGAATTATTTGGGGAGAACTAGAGGGATGGATAGATGGATGAAGGACACAATAGATGTTTAATAGTCGAATAGTTGGATAGACAGACAGACAGACAGAAAGATAGATAGATAGATAGATAGATAGATAGATAGATAGATAGATAGATAGATAGATAGATAGATAGATAGATAGATAGATAGATGATTGGGTTTTAACTGGTTGCTTCACAGATATTGTACACTCTGTCGTCATGTATTCCTCTTGTGAAGGTAGTGGTTATTTACCACATAAATTGATGGATGATCATTTGATGTCTAAAAGTACACAAACATACTCTGATTGATGGATTGATATGGATGGTTGAAATACTAGATGGTTTGATGAAAGGATGTACAAATGCATGGCTGAATAAATCAGTGAGTGGATGGATGGATGGATGGATGGAGGGATGGATGGATAAATGAATGGATGATTAGGTGGCCCATCATTTGATGATTTACCAACAGATTATATATTGTACACTTTCGGGTCATGGACTCTTCTCATGAAAGTTATGGTTCTTTACTACATGTGTAGATGGATGGATGGTCGCTGATCATTTGTCTGAAAGTATATTTTGTACACATATATGTTCTGTCTGATCACGTGAAAGTGAAAAAGTGACGTGACATACGGCTAAGTACGGTGACCCATACTCAGAATTCGTTCTCTGCATTTAACCCATCCAAAGTGCACACACACAGCAGTGAACACACACACTGTGAACACACACCCGGAGCAGTGGGCAGCCATTTATGCTGCGGCGCCAGGGGAGCAGTTGGGGGGTTTGGTGCCTTGCTCAAGGGCACCTCAGTTGTGGTCGGCCCGAGACTACCACCCACAACCTTAGGATTATGAGTCAGACTCTCTAACCATTAGACCATGACTTGCCCCCATCATGGCCTCTTCTTTAGAAAATAGGTGGTTTTTGACCACATTTATGTGGTAAAAAATGTCAACTTTTGGATTGATGGATTGATATGGTTGGAAGAAACACTGGATTGCTAGATGAAAGGATAGACAAATGGATGGATGAATAACACACTGAGTAGATGGATGGATGGATGGATGGATGATTAGGTGGCTCATCCTTAAATGCTTCACCTACAGATTGACTGAAACTATACCTTGAACAGTTGGGCTCTCTGGTCATGGCCACGTCTTGTGAAAGTAATCCATCCATCTGTCCTTCTGTCCATTTTTGTTAGGGACATTGTATAAGATGGTCTCAGGTAACTGATTCTGATAGGCTTTCATCCCAGCCCCATTGACGTTTCTGCAAGCACTGGAAACTATCTGTAAGGGCACCCCACATGGCCCCACACCATTTAACTTGAAGTGGAAAAAAACACAGACACATATCCATATTTGTCGTGAAACAGGAATCTGTTTAGTCAGTGGTATAGTATTAACAAGCCAATATGTTTATATGCTGGCTGATCTAAAGCAATTACTTAAACATCATTCATTTTCAAGTAAAAAAGCTGTTTACTCCTTATGCTATGAGCAGCCATGTTGAATCGATGTAACAGAGGAACTTGCACTTGAGAAGAACTACTTGAGAAGTTGAGTAGGAATTTTGTTTTAAATTTTCTTTTCCTGGTTGGACGTTGGGAATTACATGTTATGACCTCTAGTCAAAAGCATTGTATATACAGGATATTGCTTTGAATTTTTACACAACTCTTGACGCTGCCATTTCCTCTGCTGGTCTGCTTGAACTTTTCAATTCAATCACATTGAGCATTAGGAAATTGCCAAAGTTGTGGAGTTTTGGAGCTTTTTGCCTGGCATAATGTCAGTGTCTGTTCAGCTTTGAGCTGCAATTTGGAAAGTGCTGTAAACGGATGGAGTAACAATGGAATTCTTTGGCTACAATCACCAATGTAAGTGTATGTTTGGAGAAAATAAAAAGGAACAGCATTTGATTAAAAGAACACTGTGCCAAGAGTTAAGCATGGGAGTGGATCTGTTATGTTTGGGGTTATGTGACAGCTAGTAGCCACAGGAAACATGCAGTATAACAGTATATATCAATACTTTGTATATATATCGACACAATGGGACACTGGCACAGTGCAATGATCCAAAACATATACCCGAAAATCCATCTTGTACTACTTCAAGAAATGGAAACAGAGGCTTTAAATGGCACTCAAAGTCCCCTGACTTGAGCTTTCTTGATCTTAAACATGTTGTGCATGCAAAATGTCCCAAGAATATCTCACAATACAGTAGATAGACTCCATGTTTGATTTAAAGAGCATTTGCAAGGTGTACCGAAGTGGTTGTTAGTAAGTCCTGAATGTGCGGCATCCAAACTTTTGTACATTTTTGTACCATGTGTGGTTTATGTTCACTATATGGCCATAAGGATGTGGACACCTGAGCATCACAGCATCACTGGTGTTTGTTAAACTTCACTCTGGAAAGGCTTTTCACTAGATGTTGGAGCATGACTGTTGGGATTTGTGATCCTTCAGCTCCAAAAGCATTAGTGAGATCAGGCACTGATGTCAGCTGTGGAGGTCTGGTGTGCAGTTGTTGTTTCAGTTCATCTCAATGGTGTTCAATGTGTTTGAGTCAGAATCGAGGGCTCTGTGCAGGACACCCTAGGTCTTCTACTGCATACTTGGCAAGAAAAATGTTTTCATGGAGCTTGGAGAATTATCCTGCTGGAACAGGTTTGGATATTGAAAAGGCGAGTGAAGAGAAATTTTAACAGTATGGCATTTTAAGACATTCTTTGTGGCAATAGGGGAAGAAGAACTTATACTGTAGGTGGGTGGGATGGTCGGGTGTCCACATATATGTAATGTGGTCAGGGGTGGCAAAACTTTTGTAGGTAACATGGTAAAATGCACAGTTAATTTTGATGTGGAAAGAAAGAAAGAAAGAAAGAAAGAAAGAAAGAAAGAAAGAAAGAAAGAAAGAAGGAAAGAAAGAAAGAAGCACAGAGACAGACACAACGAAAGAAGAAAGACAGACAGAAAGAAGCACAGACAGACAGAAAGAAGCACAGCCAGATAGAAAGACATACAGACAGAAAAAAGCACAGACAGACAGAAAGAAGCACAGACAGACAGACAGAAAGAAGCACAGACAGACAGACTGACAGACAGAAAGAAGCAGACAGACAGAAAGAAGCACAGCCAGATAGAAAGACAGACAGACAGAAAAAAGCACAGACAGACAGACAGAAAGAAGCACAGACAGACAGACAGACAGACAGAAAGAAGCACAGACAGACAGACAGACAGACAGAAGCACAGCCAGATAGAAAGACATACAGACAGAAAAAAAGCACAGACAGACAGAAAGAAGCACAGACAAACAGACAGAAAGAAGCACAGACAGACAGACAGAAAGAAGCAGACAGACAGAAAGAAGCACAGCCAGATAGAAAGACAGACAGACAGAAAAAAAGCACAGACAGACAGACAGACAGACAGAAAGAAGCACAGACAGACAGACAGACACACAGACAGACAGAAGACCATATATATATTCTGCAGTATTTGTAAGCTATAGAAAGGGTTTAGTTAAGCTAACCCGACTGTCACATTAAGCACACTACAGAAGTTCTATATGAGGAGATTACACAGGTATTTGGAGCTCAGCCATTAAGGGCGTGGTCATTTTTCAACGGCCATATGGCTTTAACTACAACTCCCATGACACCTTGCGTGATTTTACCGGAAAAAGAGTTCGCCTTGTTCGGCGTTACATGAATAAAACTACTGTTCCCGTGAAGCCTTGCGTCGTTTTAAAACCGGAAGAACGCGTTCTCACAAGTGGGGGCTCACACTAGATCCAAGTTAGGAGCTGTGAGCTCAGCTGCTGCTAGCTAGCTTTAGGCCCATCATGTAGCCCAGCGCTGCCGAGCCCATAACCCCCCTTTTTTTCTGCAAAACGGTTAGAGAAATTCACCGGTGCCGCTGAGAACTGCAGCTCGTGCACTGAGCCTCGCGCTCGCGGGACTGACACGAGCCGACTTCAGGCCGAAAGCGCATGAGTGCATGAGGATCAAGGCTTATATTGCTGCACCTTTTATTGCAAAGAAAAGAGAGAGAGAGAGAGAGAGAGAGAGAGAGTAAGTAAGTCCTCCAGACCGCCGAAGAAGAAGCACGAGCGCGGGGGGGGAGAGAGAGAGAGAGAGAGAGAAAGAGAGAGAGACACACACACAGAGAAGGGAGAGGGAGAGAGATAGAGAGCAGAGAGAGAGAGATGGAGGGAGGGAGCGAGAACGAACGCAAAGTCTTTTGTGCTTCCCCTCCCCCCCACCGGAGCAAAGGGGAAATGTCCGTGTCCAAAGGAGGAGGTGAGTGGCTTTAAAAAGCGAACCGTGCAAACAAGAAAAGCATAAAAAACCTCGCGATTGCACTCACTTTTGCATGTTTTGCGCCGTGCACGCTTTGTGTTCCTGATGCATTGCAAACTTGGGAGTGTTTTTTTTAAAAAAGGGTCAGTTGCGTTTCCTGTTTTAAGATCTGCCTTTTTTTTGTCTGCAGAGTTTCCTGGTAAGACAAAAAACGCTCTCCTGGGTTCAGTAACCTGCCTGTGCGTTGTTTTTGTTCCACGGTTCATTTTCTGCTTTGCACTGCAGTGACGCCGCGAGTTACTTATGCGTGTGTGTATGTGTGTGTGTATATGTGCATCTATATATCTGTAAACATGTTCCGTCTGCAGTAGCTGCGTGCAGGAGGACGTGCACGACGAAATGCGTAAGATTGCGTGCAAAGTGCATGAAATAAAACGTAAATAAACTTCTATTTCTTCCTGCAAAACACGCACAGGGTGGAGGGGGTAGATGGGTGGGATGAGGAGGTGGGGGGCCACCCAGACTGTAATATCTGTGTAAAATAGTTGAATGGCACAACCGGGTAAGGTAAAGCAAGCAGAGGTGGAAAAAAAAAAAAAAATGACGCACGCAGGAGTTTAGACGATTTTATGAGTTGCCAGTTTGTTGTGACTGTGCGTAATGGAAAATGATTGGGACGCCCTGAGCTTTGGCCCAGTAGCAGGCTGTTGCATAGGCAGACCTTGCACAAAAAAGAATCCTAAATATAGTTTTGTTACTGAGAACCTATTGAAAAAGAAATGCAAACAAAAGTGTTGAGCTTTTTTCCAAGGAACAAGTTCTTAAATCTCTGTTGCCCAATTTCTACAACCGGATCGTGACCCGAAGGCTCGCTCTTTGCACCTCGATTCTCTTTTTGCATGCTCTATTCTCCTCTTAATCTAAAAAAGCTCGTACGGATCTTAATCACGGCCTCCGACATACGTCTGATCCTGCAGCAGCAAGGCTTAAAAGATTGCAGCCCCAGACCAGGAGGCAGTGTTCACATAGTAGAAGGCGTTGTGCAAGAATGTGGGGCCCTGCCATGATGTTTTCCATGTCGGAAGAGGGGTGGATGTGTTAATGCGTAACTGGGACACACCTGGCTCCACGGTTTTAAGATTCGGTTTGAGTCGTGGCCCCGGCAACACGCACGCAAACATGGACGACTCCTACCTGCGTAGGGACAGTTTGGGAGTGTCCAGGAAATGGATTGTGAGAAGGCAGGGCTGTAATGCTTCGTTCAAGTGTTCCTTAGAAGCTTCTGTTTGCCAGTTGCTGTGTCATCGTCATTGTATAAGCACTTTCAGAAACCACGGTCGGTAATCGTCAGGTTACGTATGTGTGATTCGTGAGCGGAAACAATGTGTATATACATGTATACGTGTGTATGTGTGTGTATAATATATATTACACACAACCTGGTGACACACAATGCAGATCCATTTAGTAACCAGGTTAAAAAAAAAAAAAAGTCAAGCATGGTTGCCATTTTGGTGCACACCTGAAGGTTGTGCGATTTTATTTATTTGTTTGTTTGTTTATGTATGTGTTTATTTATTTATAAAGATGTTTGTTTTTTCATGGTTAAAACCCATAAACTAACTAAGTGTTACTACATACTGACAATCCTGCAAGCATTTCTGAGAAACCTGCATTCACACAGAATTTCTAACCATTGTTCAATGAGTAAAGTTTCCTCGTCGGAAAATCCCATCTGCAATCAGTCAGAGCCGACATGGTGCGAGGAGCGGCCGATTACCTTGCAACGCAGGATTTTTGTTCAGAAACTGGAGCCAGCTTGAATATTTATAGGTGTGACTCTTAAAGCAAAGTGGATTTTTTATTATTATTATTATTATTATTATTATTATTATAATTTTTTTTTTTTTTACGAAACAAAAAAAAAAATCCAACTGATGCAATTTTCAACCTAAAGCATGTGGTGCATTTCAGCTTAATTGGTTAACATCGAGTTTTTAGATTTAACCTTGTACTTAGTGGAGATCACATGTTTTTTTTTTTTTTAAAGCCACATAGACGTTTGAGTGTCATTTATTTATTTATTTAATTTTTTTTCTTTGCTGTTTTTTTTTTGACCCTAAACATTTAACACAAAGTTCTTTCCAGTTTCAGTTTCATGTGTTTCAAATCCCTCTCCAAGAGCCACTCGGTGACGTTTTGTTCTGCGTTACGGTGTGTGATGTTCGGACATGTTTTGTCTCAAGTGGCAGGAAGTTACGCAAACGTGAAGAAAATCTCTTCCAAGATGGATTGTGTCATATGCAGAGAAACGTACGCTATTTAAAATGCATGCATTTTAATCTGAGAATCCGAGAGCGACTTAAAAAAGGCGTTTTGAATATCGTCGATATGCACGTAGCTGGAGAGAAATGAGCCGATTTGCATCGCAGTCTTGTGTCCGGGTTTTAGGTGACTGCCTGTGTGTGTAAAGTTGCTTGTCTTTGCAAGAGCATTGATTTAAAGGACTTATTTGTGCAAATCTTTGTGTTGACTGTTGTGTTTTTCATCATGTGTCACCATGTCTTGTTCTTCTGGCCACTGCTTTTACATGCAGTTGCAACATTGCATCAGCCTGTCTGTCCACAATGGTGCACCGTGCTGTAGCCCCAGCAACCCCGCCGTGTCTCGCCCCTGCAGCCGGCCTTAACGTGTCGGCGCACAATTGTTAGATTTGTCATGCAAATGGATCCTGTGGGTTTTAGCTGCCGAACTACTAAATCTGCCATTTTTTTTTTTTTTTTTTTTTTTTGGACAGGCTGATTTTCAGAAAGCTGCAATGACCCTGCTGTGTTTTATGCAACAGGAACAATCGTATCGTGTTCCTGCATTGTGCAGCCGTGACATTAAGCACTACGCCTTTTGACCGCGGCCTCGGACAGGGCGAAACGTCCAGCTGCAAATCCGCAAACGTCTGGCGTACGCGCAGGGCTTTCGGCAAATCGATCGTCGATCCAGGATCTCGTTACTCACAAACGTCACTGATCGTGCAGCGCACACGCATGCAAAGGGGTGGCATGCTGAAAATAAGACCAGCATAAATAGTGTCTCCCTGGTGTTGAATCTCTTGGGAGTAGTCAGCTTGTTCGGTATGCAGGCGCTCTGACTGAGAGGCCCTGCCTAGAGGGGGCAAAGCATACACTCTATCTCCTCTCTGTTCTTCCTTTCTCACTCTCTCTTACTCACTCCGTGAAGGATGTGAGCTATGCACAGTTGCGCAAGCTGTGTTCTGACATTGATCTGTCTTTTTTTCTCTCTCTTTTTTTTCTACTTTTTTTTTTTGCAGACTTCTGAATAATTGACTTAAGGAAAAAATATGTCCCCTCTCCTCTCTCCGTACTAGTCTAGTGTCTCTTTACGATCGTACTCGCATCCAATCACATAGACTATTACCAAGCCGCAAGGGTCTGTTTTTAATCTGCACCACTAATGCGGTTAAATAAGAAGAAACTAGGCCCCGCTATGTTCCTGAAATCGTACGAAAAGTCCGACGGGCGCGTCGTGCCATTTGACCTTCTTGTCAGCTGTTTTGGAGGCAACAAATATCCTCTCGTCGTCATCGAGCGGCGGCGCAATCTGGTTGATATTAAAGTGGCACAGAGAGTTATCTTCTCCGTGCAAAACAAGACACCAATTCATTTTGCTTACAGGGAGCTCTTGTGTAATTCAGGTTAAACATAACGACTATGAAGACTTCACGTCACGTCAAGAAAACTCAAAACGTTGCTATTTATTTAAAGGATGATGCCGGATGTCGAGTCGCGAGATGGTACGATTAGGCAAGCTTCGAGGTGAAACGATCGGAGCAAGAGGTGAATGTCTAATCAGCACTAAGTGAAAGTTCTGTCTTGTCGCACGGTCTTTACGGGTTGTCGCGTACGGTAAGTCTACTTATCGTCACGGCATGGGCTTAAAAGAGAAGCGTGAGCGGGCAGTTCTGATATACGATCCTGTGATCCACTTATTTGTTTTTTTCACCACCGTTCCCTCACACAACCTTTTTAAGTTTCCTGTCGAAGACGGCTAACTGTGGATCTTTGGCAACGCCGCTAGCCTTGTAAGCAGTCGGTTCTTTACACATGCGAGAACTTTCTGGCATGTGTAAATCTTAAGCCTGACTCGGGGGGAAAAAAACAAGGATTGGTTTTGTGGGAAGATGTTATGCAGGATAATGGTAGAGGCGTTGGCCTGGACATGAGGGTTCTGTAGAAAGACCTGCAGAGGAAGCAGGCAGACAGGAGCCAGTGACGACACACAAACTACTGGCCCCGGCGGCTCGTAAGCTACATGGTCTGCCATCTTTGGAAGTGTGTTCTGTCTTACAGACTGCCAGAGCGGTCTGGGGGGGGGGCAAACAGCCGGCAGCTTAAGAGAGGTTATTTTCATCTCTCTCTCTCTGTCTCTCTCTCACACACAGACTTGGGGAAATTGCCCACAGAGAATGGTTTGTCCATTCCCTCTCTCTTGCTCTCTCTTCCTCTTGCTCTGTGATTCATCTTTCCTCCTCCGGGTCCTTGAAATTCCACAGCCAAACTCATGGGATTGTTGGAATTCCGGGCAGAGTGCGTTAGCGGGATTGTGAGGGTTGACAACAAGTTGCCTCGTCCTCACTCAGGAACTCGAGGCATGCCGAGGCCACGCTAGTCGCCGTTCAGCAGCTCCCAAACCACACAAGTTAAACCAGCAACGGCCGTTCAGAAACGTACCAAATAACAGTAGGAACAAACTTACGTGTCGCATTTCTTTATTATACTCCGTCCGCTAGTTAGAGACTACTACTGGGAAGATTTAATTAGAGGTCATTCGAACGTAAATGTCATGTACAGTCGGAGCTTGGCTTTCGCGACCCCAGCCGACCTACTGTGTCTTGGCAACGTTTGCTTCGGATTGTACGGACTTTCGGCGCATATCCAGAGACTCTTCGGAGTACAGGGAGTTCAACGGTTGACACATGAATGAGCCAGCACAAAGCGCTCAACATGGTTGCCCTTCGATTAAAAAACAAACAAACAGAAAAAAAACGCCACTTGCCTTGTTGGTAAAAGGAATATTGGGGGTCCATGAGCTTGTATGGAGTTTTGCAGGAAGTGTGTGAAACCCTCCCAACAGACTCACCATGCATTAGTTTTCTATTTATACCAAAAGCAGCAGGCAAACTGCTAAATGACAAACCGCAATATTTAGATCCTTCACATGAGAACCTGAAAAATCAGCACTCTGTGAATAAGACCTTGTGTTCAGACTTATGGTGTGTAAAAGTGAATAAATTAACCCGAGCCACATGCTTTATCCTTCTTATGTGCATTTTTTACCTCAGAGACTTTGTCTGACACGTTATGGAGAACCGCACAGTTGTAGAACAGCGTATCGATGACGATATTGTGATGCTTACATTACATTTACGGTGCAGGTTTTTATCAGATGCCGTTCTCCAGAATGCCTTACATTTTTATTTTTCAATTTATTTAACTGGGGGTCACAAGGTCGGGGGTTCGATTCCCGCCTCCGCCTTTGTGTGTGTGTGTGGAGTTTGCATGTTCTCCCCGTGCCTCTCCGGTTTCCTCCCCCGGTCCAAAGACATGCATGGTAGGTTGATTGGCATCTCTGGAAAATTGTCCGTAGTGTGTGTGTGTGTGAGTGAATGAGAGTGTGTGTGTGCCCTGCGATGGGTTGGCATTCCGTCCAGGGTGTATCCTGCCTCGATGCCCGATGACGCCTGAGATGACCCGAGAACTTCGGGTTAAGCGGTAGAAAATGAAGGAATGAATGAATTTATATAACTGAGCAATTGAGGGTTAATGGCCTTGCACAGGGGCCCAACAATGGCATTCGAACTTATAACCTTCCTATCAAAACGTGCAACACATTGACCATTGAACTACCAGGGATGTGGTAGTCTAGTGGGTAAGGTGTTGGGCTACCAATCGGAAGGTTGTGAGTTCGATTCCTACGTCCACCAGGTTCCCGCTGCTGGGCCCCTGAGCAAGGCCCTTAACCCTCAATTGCTCAGTTGTATAAAAATGTAAGTGGATAAGTGCGTCTGCTAAATGCTGTAAACTACCACATCCCAACTTCCAACCATGCTTAATGTCTATAACGGAAAAATGAATCCGACATCTTAACTGACACAACGAGCGTATATGAAGACTTTTCAGTTCTCTTAAGACTTTTTTTTTTTTTTTTTTAAATGGTTGATCTACGGTTGTATGCCATTTATAAGACCTTTACGTTATCACGACCCAAACATGATTCTGAACAAAACAAACTGTAACTGGTTGCTTTACTGTACACGTCAGTCAAACACTCTCGGTAGACCTTCTATGGAGTCCAGGTTTTCTGCTGTCAGTCTAAAGGTCTGGCTATGTGAGACGTAGAAATGTGGACCGAGTGCTTTGTGAGGTGTTTCGAAAGTTTAGTATAACCATTCATAACAACACTTATTCTCATTTTCCTTTTGTTCAATACACGCTAGCCATTGATTCTTTACCAAGTGTACATCATCATAATCCATCGTCCATATGTCTTTCATGGCCCGTATATGTAGACAAGTCCTGAGAGCATATGACCGAGGTGGTCTTGCTGTGATTCAGAGTTATATACTTTATATGATTGCGGTAAGACAGCAAATTCATACAGATGCAAGAAGCCAAGAAGACGGCGTGTATTTTAGGTGCTGGTTTGCGAACAGCCCAGGCTATGTTTTAGGAACTTTTTTTTTTTTAAAGCGTATGTCAACAAACGACAATCACCACTAGGTGAAGGCTGAGTGCCGTTGGCTTGTTCTTGGTTCACCATGACCTGATTAGGTGGAGTGTTACGTTGAAGGCAACTTGGCATGAATGCCAGTCTAGCTGTGCGTGGGTACTGCCTTGAATGCAAGGTGTGGCTGTACAGCATGGTGAGTCGCTGCTTCCTGAATCACTCAAAAGACTGCATTGTAGTAATTGCAGCATTTCTGTGCCTTTGGATAGATCCAAGATCCAGTTCATAACTTTCTGTAATAAGAAGCATGTAAGATGACCTTCCTTTACGCCACCCGTGCCAGTCCCATGCTGAAACCGTATTGGCGGTAAAGTGACTTTGTACAAGTTTCGATCGGTAGATTATTCATAGGTGTGATGAAGGTCCATTTGTTTTTTTTTAAAGGACAAGTCGTGTCCTGTATCTGTGTACAAGACCTGTCTTGTTGGTCATTATAATAAGTTTGTGACCTCAAATACGTCGGTGTCAAAAACGATATTGCTGACTCAAATCTGTGTAACAATAGCAGCATTGTATCTCGGACGTTAATTGAGTAGCTTAATATTCTGCACAATACTTAACAATCGTCCCTTCTTCAGTCTTCCCAGAGTTAGTTTTTCAAATCTTGGCTCTGGAAGTGGTTGCATAAATGAAATCAGGATGGAACTGTGAGTCTCTTTTCATCGCTTTAAGTAGCATCTGTGCAACCAGGTTGGGTTCCTTCCCATGTTTAGATGGAGCTGTTGAGTTTCTGCAGATCACAGAGCGTCTGTGCGAGTCTTGTGTGTTTCTGATTTGTGTTTGCGAACCCGTGGGTGGGTGAATCGGTAATTTGCATGGCTGGCTGGGGGCAGATGAAAGCTGTCCTCTACTCTGTAGAGCGTGTCGCTGCCTGTCCCAGCGTCTCATCTCTCCATCTCTCTGTCTGGCTGAGAAGAGGAGAGCATGGAAAACCGGACGCGTAGCCAGAACACGGCGACAGCTGAGTAGCGTTTGACACGGCACAACACCGCCTGTTATATCTGGAGGCTTTGGACTGGCTTCGCTAATGCTTACGTAACCGTTTTTTCAGCTCGCTACTAGTAGCAGAATGCCTGAATATACTGAATATACTTACTGGATGATGTACTCACTTTTTCTCTCTCCTTCTTCTGTGATTACAGTTTGCAGCAGCTTATTAGGCGTCAAATCGTGACGGGTTATAATTGTGAGGATTAAGGACTTGCCTGTAGTTTGAGTAGATAACTAGGTGGTCATGTTGTCATGTTTTTACCTTCTGGCGTAAAGAAACATGGCGTAAAGTAGAAAAGCGCACGTCACTTCGACGGACAGAGCGAATTTCACCCTTGCCTCGTGTCGGCGTATTGGGTGTTTCACATGTGCAGGGTTTAGTCTGGTTAATTTAGGGCTCTGGTTTGTTTCCCACTCGGTGTAGTTCTTTTAGGCCAGCAGACCAAAGTTAACAAGTACGAGCGCATGTGACTGAGGTATTCTTGCTGTTTATGAGTGAATTCATACAGCTGTAAGAAGACAAAAAGATTGCGTGTATTTGTTTTTTTTTCTTTCTCTTGCACTTGCAAGCTGCCAAACTGAACCGTTAGATTTAACCCGAGCTAGGGCTGGGCGATAATACGATAACGATATGTATTGCGATAGACACGTGATTGATATCAATAAAAAGTGTGTCTGATTAAAACGTTCGAAGAAAACTGAGGTTGCGAAGCGAGTTTTGTTGCATTCACAAAGGCACTCACTCTCTTTATTTTATTCCACTTTATTAAGCATTTCTTACATTTTCTTTCATTTTGCACCTTAAATGTTAAGAGATAATTAAGTGTTCATTGTGACTTTAGACTTATGTTTACATTTCAATTATTTGTGTTTTCCTGGTTCTTGACATTTCTGTCTGGATTATGATCAGAGGAAGGTTAAGTTTAAAATAAAAATATTTTAAATGTAATATCCTGGTCCTTATTTTAAATGGGTCATAAATATCAATAATTATCGATATCGACCGATATGAAACACTGATATCGTGATACAGTTTTCAGCCATATCGCCCAGCCCTAACTCGAGCCAAAGAATAGACTATAGCTCTGTATCAATAAATGCCATGTGCCATGCCACTGATTGGAGGAAGAGAAAATAAATCCTGGATGTGATGCAGAAAATCTTTCTTCATATAATTAGCAAATCATTTATTTAGCACTGGCTTC
The DNA here is from genome assembly GCF_022655615.1 of Tachysurus fulvidraco. Lineage (NCBI taxonomy): Eukaryota > Metazoa > Chordata > Actinopteri > Siluriformes > Bagridae > Tachysurus > Tachysurus fulvidraco. The sequence goes on from NC_062525.1 coordinate 5,328,699, forward strand.
CTTACAAAGATTTCTTTACCCTTGTTATGTTTGCTGTTTTGCTGTCAGTTAATCACAGATTTAACTTAGATAAGTTATTCAACTTGGTCAACCTGTTTCTTCTCGTTCTGCATTTGTTTAATATTGTACAAGGTGATACAAAAGTCCAAAAGTATTAATGTTACTTTAATTCAGACTAAAAAACAGACCAGTTTTTTAGCTACGTGGTTTTTATTTGTTTGTTTGTTTGTTTGTTTGTTTGTTTACTCACTTACTTACTTACTTATTTAAAATAATGTCCTCAAGGTAATATTACATCCAAAAGGGACAGATTGGACCTCATTTTGATTGGTGTATCCATAGGAAATGGTAAAACAAAAACTAAAAGAAAAAAACTCACTAAGACCAATACAGTGTTGAGGGTGGGGGTGGGGGTTTAAACAGAAAAGCATCGAAGTAATTAACATTAAAGTAGTTTTAGCCGGAGTCGTCGGCTCTCGGTGCCGGTGCACCTGCGTGTCTATCTCGGGGCGTTTTTGTGTATGGTGATGGTTGTGAGGGTAGTTCAGTGTCAGTTTTCTGCCATTATTGTTGTGTGTAAATGTGGGTGGGAGGAGATCCCTCTGCAACAAAGCTGCACTGAAAATAAGAGGAGCACAACCATGAGCGGGGGTGTGAGGTGGAGGTGGGAATGAAAGGGCAGGAACACACTGCACCGGATGGGCAAAAACACACTCTTCCTGATGTCCTGTGCCTACACTTCCTTCATGTTAAGTCAAAGAGTGATATGGTCTCAGCCACATGCAAATGAGCTACTATGGACACGTATATAAGGAACATACGCTGTATAAAATGTTTGTAAATCTGGCAGATAAGTTTAGTTTTGGGTTGAGCAAACAATTACGTCTCATTTTACTTGCTGGTCGAATTATAGTTCAGCGGCAGAAGTTTTCAGTTAAACTTGTTTTGAATTAATTATCGACGCCATGTCTGTTAATACGCTAACAGCTGGAAATGCTAATGCTATTTTTTTTCCATCTCTTTTCTCATATATATATATATATATATATATATATATATATATATATATATATATATATATATATATATATATATATATATATATATATATATATATATGTTCATAGTATGTATGTATGACATTTTTGCTATTTAAGTAGTTTGCAGCAGTCCTGGCTAACATGCTGAATGTACATGATTTACACAGCACTTTATTAGGAACACTAAAGGCCTTACTTTTCAAAACAACAATTCTTCATGCCATGGATTTCCCAATATGTTGGAAACATTGCTTTGAGATTCTAAACTCATTTCAATGTCCTTGTGACCGATTTGAGGCAACGTTTGTTGGCTCGTGCTGGATGTCATTAGAAGATGAAAATTGTTGCCATGAAGTGGGATGCACACGCTCCGCCACAATGCTTAAATACATTGTACATTGTCATTTAAGCCATGATTGATTAGTATTAACAGGCTTAACGTGTGCCAAGATAACACCATTTTAAACACCACCTCTACCAACCTGGACTGTTGACACAAGGCAGGTTGGGTCGATGGATTCGTGCTGCCAAATTCTTAACCTAACTTCTGTGTGACTCAGTGGAAAATCGAGATTATGTTTTTCCAGTCTACATCTGTCCAGCTTTGGAGGGTTTGTGTCCTCTGCAGCTTCAGCTTTCTGTTTTTGGCTGACAAGTGGAACACGATATGGTTTGTTGTTGTGGTGATGTGCGTTCTGAGACGCTTTTCTGTTGGCCGCAGTTCTACAAAGCGGTTATCCGAGTTACCGTTGCCTTTTTCAGACCAAACCAGTTTGGACATTCTCTTTGAACAAGAAGCTATTTCTGCTTGCTGAACTGGCGGTTTTTTTTTTTTTTATTGCATCATTCGTAGTAAAATCTGTGCATGAAAATCTTAAGAATCTTAAATTCTTAATCCAGCCCATCTGACACTAACAATCATGCCATGAAATGATCAAAACACCACCCCACCCCCTTCTGACGGTGCGCCGATCGGCATGACTGTATGCATTACACTGCTGTTACCAAATTGCCTGATTAGATAGTCGCATGAGTAAGCAGGATTAAATGTGTTCCTAATAAAGGGCTCGGCAAGCTGGTTTGATTTTTATATACAGTTCAAGTAACGCAAGATTGGGGACATGTTGCTATTATGAAGAGCTGAATTCAATGTTTAGAGAATGCCAAAAACAAATGGCTCCCAACATGACAGTTGTATTAACTCATCCCGTATTTTGGCACCGTTAGATCGTGGCAGGCACTAAATTCCAGGGGTTTCGTTACCACGAGGTAAAGTGGGCATATTTCCGGAGGTCTTGGAAAAACGCCTTCTTAAAAAAACAAAAAACCCCCCAAAAAAACAGCATACTATGAAGGACAAAAACAGTCATACAGGTTGATTTATTTTAGAAAACAAATAAACAAATACTACGGTTAGGGTTAGATGATCAAATAGGCTACGCCTACCTGATGACGCAATATCTGTTACACTGTACTGAAATCCCTGGAAATAAGTGCCTGCCGTTAGATCATACGAATCCCGTAGCAATCAAAAGTCAATTACAGCAAAGATCATATCTGGTTATATTCCAGATTTTCTTACATAGCTACTTCAACGCATATAACAGCATTAAAAACAAAAACCCAGAGGTCGTTGTCGGTCATTGAAAGACGGAATGCGAAAAGAGACAAACCTGGTACGTTTTAAGTCCGTATTAGTGTAGATGCCGCCAAAGGTGGAGGCTGTTTTTCACTCGTTTCGAATGCAGGACTAATTAAGTAACGGAAGGAATAAAACACAATGGGGCATGCCCTAATAGAAATATAATCAATTCCAAGGGTCGTGTGATTGGAATTAAATTTTTTTTAAGAACAGCTCGTCCTGAAAGATGTTATCAAAGGGTTCTCTCGTGAATGAGACGAAGGAAACGCAGCTATTCGTGATGCCAAGAAATCGTAAAGCGCAAACCCCTGATGGCTTTTCTGTGATGATGGTGGCACAAAATTCAGACACCAAGGAACAACATCGCCATACTTAAAGCTTCAACAGATCAAAGATTACTCAGTTGTGTCTGGTAAAAGGCACGTTTTAATAATATCTGTTTATCGTTAGGTTTAGAGTATGTCTAGAGTCGCAGTTTTTAGTATAGAAACACCATATTGACACACACACACGTGATTTGTCTTGTCAGAATTATTGATTCTGTTGACTTCACAGTATTTAATCAATCTGACAGATTGAGGAATTCATCTGTGCTGAGGTATAAAAAGATCACAATCATTGTTTTAGTCATAACTTTGAGCTACCCAAATCATTTTCCTTGAACGCCGCTAATATTTTCTACAGAACATCTAAAAAGACGAGTCGAACAGGAAGTGTTTGTCTTTTTAGCCGAAACTGTCTTGTTTGTTGTTACGGATCATGTTCCACTCCAGTCATCTCACAGTGCGATAATGTACTGTATGAATCCTTTACTCTAGATTCATCAACGTGCAGAGTCGAGTTCCCAGCACTCCTGGCGCTGATATCTGGATCAGGCTTGTTGGATTAGGATTTGAGTAGATCAGGAACTGCGACTGAAAGGATGTTCATATTTCCTGCATAAGCTGTTGCTAAGCTCCCTCCTGTGGTACATGGGTGTTTTAATAGAACTCCATGATGTGGTCATGTGCCTTGTTTAAGATATACTCCAGCTTTTGGCGTTCGTTGCATAGGTATTCTTATTATAGGTAACTTATTGATGGATCAGAAGGTATTGATTATTTTACTATAACTGCAGCTTGGACAGTAATGCGGCTCCAGTTCACAGGTTTATATCATTGTTTGCATCATAATTCGATCATTTCTACAGTAACCTGGACCAGGACTAGTGTAGCAGTGTTTTTTGGAGTCCCCATTGTTAGCGTTTTGCCATGTTTTCTACCAGTTTTGGTTGTTTTCTTGGTAACGTGAACGGCTAGTCTTTTTTCAACTTGCAAAAAGAGGACGGTTAAGGAATGAAATTATAGCTGATATAACAAGCGATACTCCGATAGACGTTTGTCAACCTGGTCACTTGGTGCATTTTCTGTGATCAGATATCTATCCAATGGTAAAAAGGCCAGGTCTAAATGCCCGCCAACGTTTTCCAGACGGATATAAATCCGATGGTTCAAAACCCTTCAGGAGGTGGTCTGGGACGCATTTCAGATGAAACTGGACAGGTGTAAATGAATGTGGTTGTTCAAGCCCCATACGTCAGCGCTATACTCCTCCCAAACGGAAGTACGTCACTCGCAGGTGATCTTTCACCCAGGTGTCTCGTCGGGTCTTAAAATGCACCGCTGCCGCCAGCGAAAACGCAGCAAACAGTAAATGCTGTTTTTTGTAGCATAACCGTCGTAATGAGTTTTTTTTAGTCTTCTTTTTGATCGCATTCTGAAAACCACATACACCAAAGCGTGTTCCATTTCAATTACCCCGGAAATGAGGTAAAATATATTAGCATTTTGGACGGGAGTAGAAAGATCGGATCGATATCCGATCGCCAAGACGCATTTATGTTGCCTAATGTAAATGGTACAGTTTTAACAAACCAGATAGCTATCGGATCAGAGAAAACACGCGAAGTCACCAGGTGTACGTAAGTTCTGTAAGAGAGAGAACTAAAATATCTGCAAAACATCGAGGAGTAAACGTGAATAAATCGTACTGTATTATCTAGATATGCTCTGTTATTGGAAAATAATCTGCTTTGTCATAGTAATAGCATCATCGTTCGTCCCAAGCCACAGTATGCCGCCTTGATATGCTGAGGAGACTCTCAAGCCTTCTTTGAACTACCGTTGCGTCACTCGGCTTTACGGACGGTTCTTCATGAACGATCACTTAAAGACTTCTGCAGGAAGGAATTATTGTTGGTCTGTGGTGAACTCGGAAATCACACCGACCCGCTAGTTCCTCAGGAGCTCTCGGGTGCTCAATTCCTCTTAGATACAAAATGGTAGAAAGGACATTATTTACATTGACATTTATTTTCCTGTCCAGTGGCACCGAAATGAGGATGAGGTTCACTTCTGAGTCTGGTTCCTCTCAAGGTTCCTTCATCATATCTCAGGAAGTTAGGGATAGCTTGCACGGTAGGGATAAATGGCAGAGATAAATTTTAAAAATTAAGGTTTTATTCTGTTTCTATTCTTCTGTAAAGCTGCTTTGAGACTGTGAAGTGTTGAAAGTGCTATACGAACAAATTGGATTGAAATTGCTATTTATTTTGATTCCTTGCGCAATCGATATTTATGCAACACATTTTTATTCAACACCTTGGATTCTTCAGCCGAAGATGGTTTAAATCTGAGACAGCGGTGAGAATCTGTGACCCTGCGTCAGCTCAGTTTCAACCCCTCAGGAAAGATTTCTGCCTTTCTGCACAAATTTCACCTCAAAACATCTAGAAACATTTCCAGTAAATATGCAAAGTTCTATTTACTGTATTAATTCAGCACTGGAGCGCTGGGTTCTAACATTCGGTGGTTTGTGTAATAGATGTTGTTTTATAAGGATTAGCATGTTCGGGTTTAAACTTTAGGCTTTTGGTAAATACTTTAATATTCGTCCTCTAAATACTAGATGAGACGTTTGCTCTCTTTCAAATGTTATTTCTTGATATTTAATCTCGATAAAAGGCATCATTGCTGACTGAGATGCATATTCTTACTGATGGTGAAAAAGCTAATGTAGCTCTCTATAATCAAGGCTTTATTTTTGCTTAACACTGATGGAGGGAAAAGATGAGCAAAACAATAGTCTGCTTTGTTTATTTATTGTTTTGTTTTTAAATCTAAAATGTCAATGAGGGAGGTGTGGCCTGCGTGTCTGCTGATCTCAGTGAGGGAGGCGTGGCCTGGTTGTCTGCTTATCTCACTGAGGGAGGCGTGGCCTGGGTGTCTGCTTATCTCACTGAGGGAGGCGTGGCCTGGGTGTCTGCTTATCTCACTGAGGGAGGCGTGGCCTGGGTGTCTGCTTATCTCACTGAGGGAGGCGTGGCCTGGGTGTCTGCTTATCTCACTGAGGGAGGCGTGGCCTGGTTGTCTGCTTATCTCACTGAGGGAGGCGTGGCCTGGGTGTCTGCTTATCTCACTGAGGGAGGCGTGGCTTGGTTGTATGTTGATCTCAGTGAGGGAGGCGTGGCCTGGGTGTCTGCTGATCTCAGAGAGGGAGGCGTGGCTTGTGTGTATTTTTCTCACTTAGGGAGGCGTGGCCTGGGTGTCTGCTGATCTCACTGAGGGAGGTGTGGCCTGGTTGTCTGTTGATCTCAGTGAGGGAGGCGTGGCCTGGGTGTCTGTTGATCTCAGTGAGGGAGGCGTGGCTTGTGTGTATTTTTCTCACTGAGGGAGGTGTGGTCTGGGTGTCTGCTGATCTCACTGAGGGAGGCGTGGCCTGGGTGTCTGCTGATCTCAGTGAGGGAGGCATGGCTTGTGTGTATTTAGATCTCACTGAGGGAGGTGTGGCCTGGGTGTCTGCTGATCTCAGTGAAGGAGGTGTGGCTTGGTTGTATGTTGATCTCAGTGAGGGAGGTGTGGCCTGGGTGTCTGCTGATCTCACTGAGGGAGGCATGGCTTGTGTGTATTTTGATCTCACTGAGGGAGGCGTGCCCTGCGTGTCTGCTGATCTCACTGAGGGAGGCGTGGCCTGCGTGTCTGCTGATCTCACTGAGGGAGGTGTGGCCTGTGTGTCTTTTGATCTAAGTGAGGGAGGTGTGGCCTGTGTGTCTTTTGATCTCAGTAAGCTTGATCTGATTGAGATCAGGGGAATTAGGAGCCCAAGTGCTCTAAGCATTCTTGAACAGTTGGAATGGCAGAAGCAAGAAGCACTTACGGTTGGACGGCGCCCGTGGCTGCAGATCCTGGCAGAGTAGTAGGATGGCACAGTAAAAGTGGCTCACATGCTTACGCTTTTGCATTTTTCCTGCTTCCATCACACACATCAACTTCAGGAAGTGAATGTTCACTTACTACAGCGGCACATGTCAGGCAGTGGGATGTATTATACAGTAAGATAATCAGTGTTACTCATGTCGTGTGTGTGTGTGTGTGTGTGTGTCTGTGTGTGTGTGTGTGTGTGTGTGTGTGTGTGTGTGTGTGTGTGTGTGTGTGAACGGAAATTTTTGGTATTAAAATTCCAGAAGTGTCATTCATTCATTTACTCATTCTTAAAAAATGTGACGTTTGAGAATACATAGTTAACTCTGATATTAAAGACCCTTTATGTTGTTCACACCCTTTCTCTGTCTCTTTTTCTGTCTCCCCCCCCCCCCCAAAAAAAATAAAAAAAATAAAAAATACACTCTCACATTTGGTTTCGGCCCAAATTGTTGCTGTTTATTGGAGTAGAAAGGTGAATTTGACACGAGTCTATATAATGCATGTTGCTCTATTGGCCCGGCCACCTGTCAATCACACCACAAGCCCTGCCTATGGCTGTAAGTGCTCGAGAGAGCCAGCGTAGCACCGTATATGAGAGAATGCATCCATCGCAGTTAGCTCGTCTCCCCACTTTGCTCCTGTACAACACTCGCGCTGACTCTGTGCTCTCGCGTGCACTTGCACTCTCACTCCCTCCCTCGCTTTTGCTCAGCCAGGATCTGGAGCCACGGGCGCCGTCCAACCGTAAGTGCTTCTTGCTTCTGCCGTTCCAAAGCCGGATGATGTAGCAGAGCATTTACCTGGAGAGCAGCCTTTTTTTTTTTTCGGTGCAGCTCGATTCTAACTGTTTTAAATACCAGCGTCATTGTTTGCATTGCTTTTCAGTGTCGATGCCATTATTGTAAAAATTTTTTTCCTCCTCCATGCAGCTAAGAAGAAGCCGCCTGTGCCCAGGCTCCCTAAGGAGGCGTTTGAGCAGCAACCTACACCTCCTGCGTAAGCAGCGCTCTCGTTTCTTCTCTCCAGTCTTGTTTAAATTTGACCCAAACATATCTTAGTTTAGTGAACTTTCCTGTAGTTAAATAAAAAAAAGATATATGCTGAAGTCGCTTCATTTTTTATTTTTATTTTTAAAGAGTGAGCTTTTGTATGTGATTTTTAAGAATTACACACCTCATGAAATCGGATAAAACGTTTTATTTTTAATTTAATTTTATTTTTTTTATATATAAAATATATTTTTTTATTTGTTTCTTCAGACCCCCAAGAGACCTGGACTCAAAAGCCTGTGTTACCATTGGTGAAAAGGTAGGACATCTCTCTTCCCTTCTCTGTTCAGTTATTCCCTCTTTCCCTCTCTTTTATATTCCTTTTCTTTTTCTATTCTCGTTCTTCTTTATTTGTTTATTTATTTATTTACTTACCTACTAACTTTTTTTTTGTGAATAAATTCGAGCCGATCGTGATAACTAGTCATGATGAACTTTTTCCACTTTTTTTCCGTGCTTACCAATATAACATCAAATTAGTAACTGAAAGTAGAATAAAATGTTATAACTAAATGATAATAATAAAATTAAAATGCAGAAATAGAAAGAATTCCGGCATAACGGAACAAAAATACATCTCGGGTCGAATAATTAATAGGACGTTATAATGAAATAAAACTAGATTAATTAAAATAAAATATTAAAATATAGATTAAGTCTTCAAAAGCATACTGACATGGAATGAAATAAAATATATTTTTGGAAGAAAGAAAAGAATAAAAATGCTCAGATCATATTAATAAATGATTAAATAAACATGCTGTAGTCAGATCTTTTTAAATAATAATGAAAAAGAAAATCACGCCGTATTCGATGCAGCGGCTAATAAAATATTCAAAGCCAGTTCAAAAGCGTATGTGGTGGTGATGATTAAAACAGTGATTACAGAGATGAAGTTTTTGTGAATGAACCCCGTCATGGTCGCTGAGTCTTTACTAACTACATTAATTTACACGGAAACGTAACGTCATCGCGATCAGCTCCAATATTTGATCGGATGATGAAACCTCATCCGAGCTGGACCATGTGATAGCTAAGGAGAAATAAATAAATAAATAAATAAAGGAAGGAGAAAGAAATCTACAATGTGAAATGTTTGGATGTGATTTTAAAATGTTTAATTTGTCTGAAATACCCTTTCTTTCTTTCTTTCTTTCTTTCTTTCTTTCTTTCTTTCTTTCTTTCTCTCTTTCTTTCTTTCTTTCTTTCTTTCTTTCTTTCTTTCTTTCTTTCTTTCTTTCTTTCTCTCTTTCTCTTTCTTTCTTTCTTTCTTTCTTTCTCTCTTTCTTTCTTTCTTTCTTTCTTCAGTGCTTTCTTTTTCTTTCCTTCTTGTGCTTTCTTTTTCTTTCCTTCTTTCTTCAGTGCTTTCTTTTTCTTTCCTTCTTGTGCTTTCTTTCTTTCTTTCTTTCTTTCTTCAGTGCTTTCTTTTTCTTTCCTTCTTGTGCTTTCTTTTTCTTTCCTTCTTGTGCTTTCTTTCTTTCTTTCTTTCTTTCTTTCTTTCTTTCTTTCTTTCTTTCTTTCTTTCTTTCTTTCTTTCTTTCTTTCTTTCTTTCTTTCTTTCTTTCTTTCTTTGCCCTAAGAGCTACCAAAAGTCTTGTATTTAAATTCAGTATTGTTTGATTTGAGACATCACTCATGTAAATGAATTTATTTAATTATTTCTTGTTTTATCACTTTACATCACGTGGTATTGTCTATAAAAAAAAAAGATGTAGTCTGTTTTAATGATGTTTTTATATTTTGTGCAGTGCTTTGAGGTACTTAAAAAAAAACTACAGTTATTTTATTATTTATTGTTCTTTTTAAATTATTTATTTCATTTTTTATGATGTCATTGTGCTTCTTGCTCATGTACACTGTGTTTTGGACAAGGTTAAATCTCAGGACGTGTTAGAACGCATTTCGTATCTCTTCGTATCATTCCATGCCTTCGGTGATGTAAGGTTCTGCCGGACCACTTATAAAAGCTTAGCTCAATGAATGGCCCCCCAGAGCCCTGAAGAACGGCCAAGCGCACTTTATAGCTCAATTGAATCCTTCTGATTGCAGGCAGTCAGGAATGTGCTTTACTGCCTCCTGAGCTGTAAAAATATTTATTTAAACCCCGTCAAGTAAATGGAATTTTCCATTGGCAGAGGCGGTGACTTTTGTGTGTGTGTGTGTGTGTGTGTGTGAGATGACAACTTAACACACAGTCGCTTTAATGGTGGTTGTCTGATAAAGGCAGGTTGGATTTTATGAGGGGGACTGAAAGGGTCTCAGATTACCGAAGGCTGTGTTTTGTGGCCGTCAGGTCTGAAGCTCTTTCTGGTGTTAACCAGTTAGAGCAAGTAGCAGCAGGTAGGAACAAGCATGAGCTCTTTCTCCACCTATCACTGCTGAAGCCACTGCTGGGGACACTGCTGGAACAATCACAATTTTTAGCTTAAATCCAGAATATCCTTTGTCTATTTTCTGTCTACAGTATGATCGTCTTTAGGTGTATTTTTTTTTTTTTATGTGCATCCTGGATTTATTGAGTCACTGTGATAAAATGAATCACTTGGTGCTGAAGTGCCACTTTAATTGTGTGTGTGTGTGTGTGTGTGTGTGTGTGTGTGTGTGTGTAGAATTTTGAGGTGAAGGCAGATGATCTGGAGCCGATCGGAGAGCTGGGCAGGGGGGCGTATGGAGTGGTGGACAAGATGAAGCATGTGCCCAGTGGCATAATCATGGCTGTAAAGGTTAGAAATGCACAAATGTCAAATTTGTAAGCTTTTAAATGATCAAATGGCAACACATTAGCAGCATACGTTGGTGTGTGTGTGTGTGTGTGTGTGTGTGTATATGAATATATATATATATATATATATATATATATATAAAATACACTCAAGGATCACTCATATATTACTGTATGTGTGTACATACAGTACATATACACACACACACACACACACACACACACACTCGTATCACTCATATTACTGTGTATTAATATATATATATATATATATACACACACACACACAATATTTATACATTGAAGATATCACTATGAAAATTTAACTTTTTACTTTGAGTTTGCGAAAAACATTTATCAAATGAAACTATTTACATGTTCAAAATAAAATGTTCTAGATCGTGCAACTATATTATAATGTAGACTATATATAATATATTTATATACATATAATAAAAAATATAATTGAAATATTTTTGACGCATGATATATTTTTGACGTTTGATATATTGACGTTTTTTCATGATTTTGAAACTGTGAAAATATTCTTAGCTTTAATTCGTCATTTAATTTCAATGTCTTTTTTTTTTTTGTCATTTTTATTTATAAAGAGAATCCGGGCGACGGTGAACAGCCAGGAACAGAAGCGGCTGCTGATGGATTTGGATATTTCGATGAGGACCGTGGACTGCTTCTTCACAGTCACTTTCTACGGAGCGCTGTTCAGAGAGGTAGCTACAGCCGTTCCGAGTTAAACACAAACCCTAAATATCACAAAGACGACCTTTTGAACTTTAATGCCTTTCGGAGAGAAGAACATTTTCACACTCGAGATGGTGGTTTTCACAGAAATGGTACATTTACGAATAGTAAATAGTTCGGGCATGAACGGTGTGGTACAAGATGACTGGGAAACTGTTTGACGAGGCTCTGCAGGTTTCAGTTCTGATATGTGTAATAGTTTTTTTTGTTTTTTTTTTTAAACGCTTCTGAACTGGAAAGCTGCTTTTAAGCAAATCTAACTGATCTAGTAAAGACCTTTTTACACATAACTGAAGCTTATGTTTTATAGCTGTTATCCACCTGAGAAATAAAACTAGAGTAATGTATTTTTATTATTATTATTATTATTGCTACTATTATTATTGTTATATTTCACTAATTGCACTATGTATTAATTCCTGAAACAATATAACATTTAAAAGAATAATTCTTTGCCATTTTTTTTTGTTAAATAAAAGCATAAATCATTTTGGAGAATTAGACAACTATTTTTATTTTAATAAAGATTTTTATTTATTTATTTATGAAATTTTATAAGTGAACCTGGTTAAAAAAAAAAAGTTGCTCAAATAATGTCCTATTTACCTGATTATATGATCGGAAAACAACAACTAAAAAAAAAATAACCAGAAAGTGTAGTTTAATGTAGTAATTATATAACGAGAGATATTTTGGCCATTTTTAATTCTTTTATTTTTTGAAGAAGAATTTGAAATATTGCATAAGTGAACAATAAATACAGGAGTAATATAATAATAGAAAAACCCCAAGCATAAAATTTGTTTTAAATTTCATGACATTTGCCATGTAGGACAGTTTTATTTATTTATTTGTTTATTTGTTTGTTTGTTCATTCATTCATTCATTTATTTATTTTCCCCTTAGTTAAATCGTATAAAAACCAGGGAAAATAATTACAGAATGTTGTGAAACAGTTAAAAAAAAACGCATCCACGTTAAATGCATCAACTTTGAGAGCATAAAGTCCATTTAAAATGTGGATATCTTGCTGGACTCTCACATTACAGTGGGCTCGTCTCAGTATATTTGCCTCCCTCTTCTGATTGGATGAATTCCATGTTGCCAGGGCGATGTGTGGATCTGCATGGAGCTAATGGACACCTCACTGGATAAGTTTTACAAGCAGGTTCAGGAGAAGGGTTTGACCATCCCGGAGGACATCCTGGGCAAGACGGCCGTTTCGGTGAGTTGTGTCGCTGTATTATACACCGTTCCTGACTCTTTAGACATTAGACATTTCATTTCAGACAAAAAGCTCCCGCATTTGCTGAAGGGTTTAAAGGTAAGTAGGTAAATAAATAAAACTTTATTGTTGATGACTGATTTTTTTATATGTAACTTAAAAGGTAGTTAGAAAGTTGTTACGTTATCTTGCGTTACGTTATGTTGCATCACGTTGTGTCGCGTGGTGCGGCGTCGCGTGGCGTCGTGTGGCATCGCGTGGCGTCGTGTGGCGTCGCGTGGTGTTGCAGAAATTTACGCATTTTGTTACGCTACCTTACGTTCAGTTATATTAGCCAGCCCTATGCTCTTTTTCTGTTTTTTTTTCTGACTTCCCCTTGTGACTCAAGTGGGCACTTGTTGAGTTTCATGATTAAAAGCAGGTTTTTTTTTTTTTCAGTAGTAAGCGTAAACATTTCTGATGAAACTCGTTTGCTACATGTGGCTTTTAGTGGCTCAGTGGTTGAGGCTCCTGATCAGTAGATTGTGAGCTTGAATCTCGATATTACTGAGCAAAACATTTTGGGGGAAGTCCCTGAAACTACAAACAAATGATTTATAGTATTCGAATTCAAACAAAATATTAGCAATACTTTATTTGTGTAAACAAGAATTGTTAGTTGGCATTTTTTTCCTAATGAGGAAATAAAATACTGCCTGGTTTTTAATCTACGAATATGAATTGACTAAAATTTTCCCAATTTCTTTTTTTTTTCTTTTTCTTTCTTTTTTTCTGGTTTGTACATAAACAACTTTGTTGTTTCTCATAATACAAAATGCAAAAGCCCTAATGGCCCTTATACAGGGCACTAGTGCAATTTAGGTTCTGTTTATAAACTGCTCACTAGTGTATTTTCAGGAGCTCTGTCTGCAGTTCAAGGAGTTCTACAGCCGCTTTATTAGATATGAGACTCGATATCAAGTTGCGTTGCGGTTTATTTAGGCTTCGTCTGTCCAAAGGGTGACTGCGTAGTCATAACATTTTAACACAACTACCATAACATGATCATGTTGAGTATCATTGGCACAGCCTTAAGGGCAGCTTTAATCGTAAAGCTACATTCACAAGCAAAATATTTTCTGCAGGGGAAAAAAAAATTAGAAATGCATTTAACAAACAAATTGTTGGCATGAAAAAAAAGAAAAAACTCCCATCTGCTCGTATCTTAAACTGCTATATATATATATATATACGTATATATATATATGTATATATATAATAAAAAAAAACATCTTTATATATTTTATATAAAATATATTTTTAACTTGTTTTTTTTATAATGTATAAAAAACAAATAATAAAAAATTATATAAATATAATTTCTGTCATTAAACCTTAATCATGAATGAAACTTTCCATTTTCAAGTTATAATATTATTTAAACAAATGTATTTTATACATTTTTTCTTTTTTCCTTTAAATAATTTTCCATCACAGGTCTACATTTTTGTTGAGTAGCAGCATGAACGTTCATGTACAGACATCAAGCCTCTTGTACATGAATCTTTTAGAGAAAATAAACGTAGGACCTCAGGCCATCCTTAAAAATAGTCTTGTTTGTCGTAACCCGACCGACCCTGTCAATTTAGGACTGACTCAATTTTTTATTTTTTGCTTTAAGTCCGACCGACTTGCCGGTGGTAAATTTGCGTTAAGACCGACCAATTTTTTTTTTTTACTCTTCAAACAACCAATACAAAAGCAATAAAATATTAATTATATTTTAGTAAGTATTGTAAATATATAAATTGCCTAGGACTACATACATACAAACAAAGACTACGTTCTTTCTTTTAAATAAAAACGTCATCTACGTTTACACTATTGGTTACCGGATGTCTCACTACGGCCTGTGCGTTCGCTTCGTCTCATTCTCTTATTCACTGTCAGTCAACGGTTCACGCTTGTAATGATGGCTGCGGCTGCAGTAAACAAAATGGTCGCGGGCACTGTTCAGTCATACGGGTTCGGGCACCGTAATACATCTAAAAAATTCATTAAAACAGTTTGACACTGCTTTAACTTCTGTAAAAACTGTCCAGCATCAAAATAAGGTTTGCGATGATGCGCCCGAAGGCACTGGTTGAAGACCCAGTCAGTGACGTCACGATATGCTAATTTGTTTAAAGACATACATACGTAATCACCATAATTGTTTTTTTTTTTTTTACATTGAAACTTGAAAAAAAAAATATAGACCTACCTACCGACCATTTATTTATTTATTTATTTATTTATTTAAACTGCTACTGCAAACCATATTTTTAAAGATGGCCTAACTTACACTTTCATTCATCGCTTCAGCTTGAAATCGGATCTTTTTGTTTAAATAAGCCTCGCCGTAAGTGTTCGCTATGAAGCATTGCATAACCTTATGTATCAGTAAGAGAGAATAAAAGCGGCTTGTCTGTATCGCTCGGATGACTGAACGGACACTGAGGCTGTGTCGGGTAATAAGAGAAGACTGTAGCAGAGACGGACAGGAAGACCGTTTGGACGCGTCCCAAATTGCCGTTGCAGATTTTCCAGATCTTTCTGTACATCTAGGGATTAGGGGTGGAATAGGATCATAATATAATATTAGTGTGTTATATTATAATATTCTAAACAAGATCATACGTGATGCGTATGTTCTGAGATATGGCGGGTATCATGGTGATTTTCTACAGTAATTTAATTACAGACTAATCGGATCGATCAGAGGGTGGTGACGAAACGAATATTTATTTCGTTTGTTAATGTTTAAAATTATTTTCTCATCATAGATCTCATTAGAGATCAATCCAGGAGCGTGTATGAATGCGTGTGCATGCGTATTCACGTCCATGTAATATTTGTGTATGGAAGTACATGTTTTGGGCATAGATGAGCCTGTAGAAATGGGATATTTCCTGCTTTCTTATTCACACGACAAATGGACTTCCTCCGTTTCCACATTCCTCAGTCCTGCACGCAGCCGAGCCCATTAGCCACGATTGCTGCGCTCCGCACTCAGGAAATGAACGTATCTGATGCACTGATTCTTGTTTCCTCTTGCAGATCGTGAAAGCTCTGGAACACCTGCACAGCAAACTGTCCGTGATCCACAGAGGTGAGAGACGGCACAAACTTTTTCGTTAATCTCTCCAACCCAACCCTACCCCCCCACCCCCCGCTCTGACGTGCGGTTTTGATGTAACTAGTTTCCTACTTCCTGTCTTGTCTGTAATCTCCATCAGGTGTGACGCAGCGTTTAAAATTATTCTTACGCAACAGGTTCTGGTATTACACATAGTTTAAGGTAACAATTTCTGTAGTTTCCTCACATATTCTGTATAATAACTGATTAAGTTTAAACCATATCTATAGTTTTATCTAAAAGTTCATGGTCCTAGTTAATGCATTGATGGACTCTGTGTAACTATTTTTAATATTTAATATCGAATATTTCCTAAAATGTAAACTTAAGGATGCTGTTTTAAAATACAAACTGATGCACGTGTGTGTGCGCATTGATCTTCACATACTAGTATAAATAAATATGTTCAGACTGTGAATCGGGAATGATTGACAGGTTGCGTAGGTGTTTTTGAAATCCGATATTTATTAGCTGGAGCTCCCTTAATAAACAACACCACATACACCCACCCCAAACGTGCGCACACACAGACACACACACACACACACACACACACACGCTTAGATTTGAACTTGTATCGTTCGGCTCGTCTTAGACCGAGGTGTCCGATTTTATTCGACGTAGGTGAAGGTTTTTTATTCCAACCAAGCAGAAGACACACCTGAGTCCAGGGAAAGCCAAGAGCAGTAGATTTATTAGATGGAATCAGGTGTGGTTGATTGTCCTGTTTGATTGGAGTGAAACCACACACATACACATACACACACACGCGCACGGCTCTTTGCGGATAACATCGAACACCTCTGCTTTGAATTTGAAATGAAGTAATCAAGATGTGTTTATAAAAAGTCTACAGCGTTAATTCAAGGAGTTTATGTAATCTATTGCATTAACCGTTTAGGAAACACAGGGAATGACTTTCATGGCCCCTCCATCCACAGGCTCAAAAGTAATCAGCCACACGAACCATATTATAAATCTAGGGATTATCTTCATTACTTGAATGCTGCTTCCTTCATTTGCTGCTTGTTAGTTTTTTCTTTCTTTAGCTCTCTTTTGTCTTACAAGTTGGGTTAATGCAGTATTTATTTATTTATTTATTGATTGCTGAACCCTTTTTAAATTAAAGTTAAAAGTCTACATTGTCGTAGTGTACAGTGGAGTGGATGTACAAAATGTCAATGTCACTGTCCTGGTAATTAGAAACGTATTAATATCAGTTTATTCTATTTATATAGGACACTTCAGAAACATTTTCTCCAGAATCCCTACTTACACAATGGTGTGTGTGTGTCTGTGTGCGTGCGTGTGTGTGCACGTGTGTGTGGTTAACAGTAGCCACTAGGCAAGCAGTAGTTTCCCTTCTGAAGCTGTTACCAATAATATATTCTATACCTTCACTACAGTTCCTACCTCAGACAAGTGATTTATAAAAAGGTTTACAACCACCTCCAAATTTACACTGCTACACGATGGGGTTACATTACACTGGGGTTACATTACACTGGGGTTACATTACACTGCTACATGATGGGGTTACATTACACTGCTACATGATGGGGTTACATTACACTGGGGTTACATTACACTGCTACATGATGGGGTTACATTACACTGCTACACGATGGGGTTACATTACACTGGGGTTACATTACACTGCTACACGATGGGGTTACATTACACTGGGGTTACATTCCACTGCTACATGATGGGGTTACATTACACTGCTACACGATGGGGTTACATTACACTGCTACATGATGGGGTTACATTACACTGGGGTTACATTCCACTGCTACATGATGGGGTTACATTACACTGGGGTTACATTACACTGCTACATGATGGGGTTAATGTCATGCATTATAACAGCGTCACACTAAAAGGATCGTCCTGTCACCTGAGCAGTTATGTGGTGTCGGTCACTGCAGACATTTTGTCTCCCTTTCACTTAATGAATGTCTATTGAAGTGTTTTATTATCGCTGCTCTTGGCCTGATGACTGGATCTTTCCTGTCTATACAAACACAAGAAGAAATGAAGCATGTTGTTTTATCTGCAGGTTTTTGTTTATGGGCCACAAGCAGGTTGGATTTTGTAGAAACTTCAATAGAGCTTCATTTAATTGCAGCTTTTAACTCCAGGTGGTTCTTGTGCTACACATCAGCACCTGACTCATCTGTGTACGTCTGCTGCCATAGGGAGATGTACTCAGGGGTGTATTCTGATGGCTCATTCCTGCATCAATTTGTCAATTTCTCTTACGCTCCCTCCCTCTCTGTCTCTGTCTCTGTCTCTCTCTCTCTCTCTCTCTCTCTCTCTCTCTCTTTGTCTCTCTCTCTCTGTGTGTTTAGACGTGAAACCCTCCAACGTGCTGATAAACATGCAGGGTCAGGTGAAGATGTGTGATTTTGGGATCAGTGGCTACCTGGTGGACTCGGTGGCCAAAACCATGGACGCTGGCTGCAAACCCTACATGGCAGTAAGTTTGGGAATTTCCTGTTTAAGAAGCACTTTGTAATGTTTGTGTTGCCAAATTATGGCAAAACATCCCCAGGTATGATGGCGTTGTGGCTGAAAAAACTGTCGTGGCTGTTTTTTTGGGCATCATGTCGTGCATCTTCATGGCAAAGAAATAGTCATTTGGATCAGAAATGTTTTTATTGTTACTTTAGTGTAATTTCCTCCTTTTTTGTACTTTATTTCTTTCTTCTTCTTCTTCTTCTTCTTCTTCTTCTTCTTCTTAATATTATCTTTATTTTTTTGTTTGTAAATTTTGAATATAAATGTGCTTTTTTTAAAATTATAATTATTTAAATAAATTTTGAATATTAAATTTCTTTTATTTTTTAAAAATTATATTTTTCTCAAATTTTCTGTGAATAATTCACCCTTTTTTTGTAAATTTTGAAATGTTCTCATTTTATTTTTAAAACATTTCTTCCTTTAGTTTTTTTTTCTACATTTTGAATATAATTTTTCTCTTTTTTATTGATTATTTATTTTATTAACAAACCGTAACGGAACCTACTCGTCATGATCTGATGATCCGTATCTAATTAATAAACTGAGTACTGAGCTATAACTTGCTCCTATTTAGACTGATGATGAATTTTTATTCAGTGAATCTGGCTCATTTCTGTTTGGGTCTGTTGACACGTTTCTGGCCCAGAAATGTGCTTTCTGGCTCTTTCTCTCCCTCCTTAAAGGCAGTTTTCTAGTTGGGAAAGAGAGCTTAGTTTCAGGGAAATGGTGAAAAATCTTGTGAATGTTTTCAGTGTTTAACGTGACAGACGACAGGATTCTATAAATGACAAAATGCTCCTTTAATGAGTTGACGGTAAAAGTCTGCCTACATGAAGTAGCACTGAATAGAAGCTTCATACAGGAGTGTGTATATGTGTGTGTGTGTGTGTGTGTGTGTGTGTGTGTGTGTGTGTGTGTGTGTGTGTGTGTGTGTGTGTGTGTGTTTGACAGCTTTGTGAATGAAAAGGGAAGCTCTTTGTAGTCTGAGGAAGAGATTTGTTCATGCTGAAGTGACATCATCTACTTCCCCTCTCTCTCTCTCTCTCTCTCTCTCTCTCTCTCTCTCTCTCTCTCTCTCTCTTAACCCCCTCTCTGTCTGTATCTCTCTCTATCTCTCCAACAGCCGGAGCGGATAAACCCGGAGACTAATCAGAAGGGCTACAACGTCAAGTCTGATATCTGGAGTTTAGGAATCACCATGGTGGGTCTGATCTTCTAGATTACTTATTTGTTTATATATTTATGCATAAATTTGAAATTTGGTTGCATGGGGAAAAAAAAAGCAACATCCATCCCATGTGTAGACACGCAGCTGTGCTCTGTGGACACGGACAAATCCCACACGTTCTAAAACTGCTCTGCTTATTCAGAGCGCTCTCTTTATTTGCATAAAGAAACGCCCCCACATGACCATATATGGTAAACTTCCTTTTCAGAATTCCAGTAGCCTTCTTTATAGCATTACATGCTGTAGGTAATGCGATGCATGCCACAAGAAACCGATTACATGGTTTATAATCTCAGGGGCTTTTTACACCTGGTCACTTCATGTGTTTTCTGTGATCCGATAGCTATCCGATGGTAAAAAGACCAGGTCTAAATGCCCTCCGAAACGGTTTGGAGACGGATATAAATCCGATGGTACAAACCCCTTCAGGAGGTGGTCTGGGACGCGTTTCAGATGAAACTGGACAGGTGTAAATGCATGTGGTTGTTCAAGCCACATAAGTCAGCGCTATACTCCTCCCAAACGGAAGTACGTCACTCGCAAGTGACTCTTTAGTCGTGCATCGCGCCAGAAACAAATATGTTTTCCCACCAGCGCTGGCTCCGATCTTTCACCCAGGCGTCTCGTTGGGTCTTAAAATGCGCTGCTGCTGCCAGCGAAAATGCAGCAAACAGTAAATGCTGTTTTTTGTAGCAACAGCGTACACCAAAGCGTGAGCCAATTCAATTACCCCGGAAATGAGGTGAAATATATTTGCATTTTGGGCGGGAGTAGAAAGATCGGATCGATATCCGATTCGCACATGTAAAAAGGCCCTTAGTGTAGACAAGTGCATGTGGAAGCTTTTTACACAATAATAAATTAGATCCCAGTGCTGAAATATATTGTTTATTATTTGTACTTATTACAATACTGAGCACTCGAACTGCCCAGGTTTTATGGTGCACGGAGTGCATTCGTGCCTCATGAACCGGGATCTCCATTACATATGTGAAACCTCCCTCGACCTGGGATTAAGAGCAGGGTTTAGAACGACGATAAGCCTGAGCCATGGTGTGGTGTGTAATAAGCTCCAGTCTGTAATTAATTATAAATATAAATGTGTAAGAGGAAGTGGTGTGTAGTGAGTCAGTTGTGGTGGTGTGTTCAGATCGAGCTGGCCATCCTACGTTTCCCGTACGACTCATGGGGAACGCCGTTCCAGCAGCTGAAGCAGGTGGTGGAGGAACCGTCCCCTCAGCTCCCAGCTGACCGATTCTCCCCGGAGTTTGTGGATTTCACGACGCAGTGGTGAGTGTTACGTGCACAGGCGCTTGCACACACACACACACACACACACACAAATCAATAAAACCTCTTTTAAATATGAAGAAACAGAACTTCTCTGCTCGGTGCAGTCAATTTTATTCATTTATTTGTGTTTTATCACGCGCTCAGTGGTGGTTCTAGGATTTTTCTGTGACAGGGGCCGTTAATGGGCCACATGTTACATTCAGGGGCCAAGTACAGGGTACATTCAAGCACACAAAATAATTTATTCAGTACGGTGTAAATACATCTTGGCAGTCGTTCCTTTTTTAAACGCCCGAGTGCCGCCGATTGTTCGGGGTGGAATTGCATCTGCGATCGTTGTGAAAAATTCTCCGGTTGCTCTTCTCGTCGACGATTGATGGAACAGGGGCCAATCAGATTTCAGCAGGGGCCAGGACCCCTGTGACCCCGCCTCTAGAACCGCCCCTGCACACGCTTGTATAACGTAACCTACTACGCCTAACAATAAGCTAATATTAATCATCTAAGGAAAACCCCTGATCGTTAATCCGATCAACTTTTTTTTTTCTGTATCTTTTCTTACTCTTTATGGAAGGAGTCTCCAGTTTCAGCAGTCTGTCAGACACGGCATACGCTTCATGGCAGACTCTTATTAAAAAATAATTACTCCCTTTAACAGCACATCCTCCATGTTCCGTACCTTCATTAATAAACCAGAAGTAAAGTAATTAACATGCGTGTGTTAAGTGACATTTCTGACCCATTAACCATCATTATGAATCCTTCATTAAAAAATAACACTGAAGTTATTCATGCAGTTGTTTACATATCACTTTAGATTTGCGTATGTTTTTTTTTTAATCGTTCGAGCCTAAAGCTGTAAATCCGGCCAGTTAATGAAACCTTAGATAAAACAAATACACAATTATTCTTGTACATGTTTCACATTATTTATTGATTTCTTTTAAATGAACCTGTAGTGTGTTTGGTTTACATGGGTGAGAATTTCAACACATTTTTCTGCACTACGGACAAATAAAAATACTCAAATTATTTTTTTTACATTTTTTGATTATTATTATTATCAGGTCTCTAATCGTATCTAGTTGTTACGACCCTGTAATGCTTTCAGTTTATAATTTATATTATACTCTAATGAATGTAACATTAATTAAAAACTGAAAGCATTACAGGGTCGTAACAACTAGATACTATTAGAGATATGACGGCATAATACTTATCTAACGATACAGTTATACAATTTGCTTTGTAGTGTATTTAATTAGGGAAAAGAAGAAGAAAATTCCCCCAAAAATTTAAATCAAAAATCAGACTGTTTAAATTGTAAAATGCAAAATTAGGCCATCCTTAAAAATAGTCTTGTTTGCCGTAACCCCACCGACCCTGTCAATTTAGGGCCGACTAAATTTTTGTATTTTTTTTTTTTTTGCTTTAAGTCCGACCGACTTGCCGGTTGTAAATTTGCGTTAAGGCCGACCTTTTTTTTTTTTTTTTTACTCTTCAAACAACTAATACAAAAGCAATAAAAAAAAATATTGACGGGTTCGGGCATCATAATACATCTAAAAAAAATTCATTAAAACGGCTCGACACCGCTTTAACTTGGCACGAAGTTCTGGATAAACTGTGTCCAGCATCAAAATAAGGTTTGCGATGACGCTTGAAGACCCAGTCAGTGACGTCACGATATGCCAATTTGTTTAAGGTCATACCTACGTAATCACCATCTTACCTTTTTTTTTTTATACATTAAAACTGAAAAGAAAAAAAAACTAATATATATATTCTGTTTTAATGTAAAAAAAATCAAAAAGTATTTTATATTTATATATATATATATATATATATATATATATATATATATTATATATATATAATATATAAAATACTTTTTATTTTTTTTACATTAAAACAGAATATATACATATGTGCAGCAGTATCGAAGTGGATCTAAGAAAAACATTTTTAAGGATGGCCTAAGTTATTTATTTATATATTTTATTAATAAAATGTGACATGATGTTTTTCTTAGATCCACTTCGATACTGCTGCACAATGATTAAACACAAGATTTTAAATAGTTAAGATGTATTTTGGCTGTAAAATTAGGCTTATTTGCATAATGGAGTTTTTCATGTTTATTGTTGTTTATATTAATTGTCATTCATGAACATGTTTGAATAAAAAGTTTGTTCATCTGTATTTATTGAAGTCTCGTCTAGCCTCATAAGAGATACATTTTTTCAGCACAAAGCGTATCTGTAGGCAGATCACGAGGAAACGAAGCCGTTTTAATTCGCTTCCGTTTCCTTTCGTTTGTTTCAGCTTAAAGAAGAATTCCAAAGAGCGGCCAAACTACACAGAACTCATGGTGAGTATTAACGCATGCACTTTCTCAGCGTGACCACTAGATGGCAGGCTCGTATCATTTTAACATCAGTCAATTCATCAATCATCAGACACCGGAGACGACGGTACAACAGAGAGGGGGAGAAAAGTGTGCTCCAGTTTATTTCTGGTGTCACTTAGTGATGTATATTTTTTTTCTTTTTATCACTTTCTCTGTGCAGCAACACCCCTTTTTCACCTGCCACGACTCCAAAGAGACGGACGTGGCCAGCTTCGTCAAGATCATCCTGGGCGACTGAGTGCCTCTTCTTGGAGACGGCGAGGCAAAGCGGGACTAATTCCACAGAAAAAAAAAGAAAAAAGAAAAAAAAAACACCTAATTGCAAGACTGACACCTGTAAGCCACGCCCATCGCAGGCAGCAGTGCAGGGGGGGTGGGCCAGAGAGAGGGCCAGGGGAGGGGAGGAGACTGGTTCTAAGTGGTCGGGGCATTTCCTAGGAAAGACACGGATGATAGGCAGGGGATGGGGTTCTGTGTGCGTGCACGTGTGTGTATGTGCGTGTGAGTGTGTGTGTGCGTATGTTAATTAAAGGAGGGTGTTCGAGTCCCGATCCAGTTAGTTTTTTTTTTTTTTTTTTCTTTCTCCCGTATAAAAACATTTGCGATGCCAGTTTACTTTATTGCATTATAACTTCAACACATGAATAAAGCAGCGTGATTTAGATATATTTATACGTTATATAAATGTATTCTGTTAAAAGGTGTAATAAATATATTGTGGGATTCAAAATCAGTTGTTTGAGAGCTTTAAGAGCTGACCTCGGGTCAGTTTTTAAACCTTCCGTGAATATGCAAGGTCAATAGTTAATCCCACAAAAACTGATTCTGAGTCAGCGTTGGATGATTTTTTAGAAGACACCCTTTTTTAGTGAGTTATTAAAAAAAAAAAAAGTCATCCTAATAATCCTAATCTGGTCAATTTATCCTACGTTTTTGCTCTCTCCCATTTCCTAACACACCTGCAACAGGTGATCGGGTGAAATCTCATCGAATCGGGATCTGGGACGGAGCAAAATGTATCGCATCTTTGAGGGAAAAGCTTTGCTTAAATGATCTGGCTCAGTGAGAAATTCAGCAGGACCCCACATGTGTGTGTGCGTGTGTGTGTGTGTGTGTGTGTGTGTGTGTGTTAAGGTTATCTGGGAAATTTATCTTTTTGGTCTGTTGCTTCATCTAGTCCTCTGTTCTGAGCCAATCAAGAGAGTTCTCGCTCTGTGTTCAACTGCAATTCAACTGGAAATTATTACTATTATTGTCATGATGATTTATTATTATTATTCCGATATCCCCACGTTATGAGAACATGCGTATTAACCTGTCTTGAGGGTGTTTTGCAGTTTCTGTATTTATTGTAACTGCTGTTTTTGTTTTTTTTTTCTCATTGAAAACTTGACATTTGCTTTCTTTTTAATTTTAAGGTGTGTTTGTGTGTGTGTGTGTGAATGTGAGCTTTTGTGAGCATGTGGGAAAGTGTGTGTGTGTGTGTGTCTGTGTGAATATTGTATTACAGTTTGGACACACGTAGCTGACACTTCTCTGAAAGTCTCACCGTGACTCAGAAGCCTGATTTTGTGCCTCTTTATAGAAAATAAAATCTACAATACATTAAACAAAACAAAACAAAAAAAAAATGACAAAACCCCATGCTGCTTTGTGTGATGCATGCTTTGCTGCGAGATTTAAAATGGAATTCTTTTACGCTTTGTTTTATCCATACACAATTTTTTTTTTCTGATCAGTTCTTTTCTTCCCATCACACAGTTCTATCACTTTTGGATCTCGTTGCGGTTTTTTTTTATCCTACATTAACGATGCTTTTACTCAGATTAAACCGAACTCTGGTGTGTTTTCCTTCTTGATGTGATTCATTTGTCTTGTTCAGAACACTGATCTGATCCCTGTGATCTCGGTTCGGTCGACCTCTAGTCCGGTTTGACTTCGGCGATTCGTGAGTCGACTCACGAGAATGAACTCGTCTCTGAATCGACTCGCTCGCAGGAATCGACTCATACATGCCATTTAATTTAGGTGCCGCTTTTTTTTATTCCTGTAGATGTAAGCCGCTCAAATGAGCCGTCATGCTAAAGAAATGCCAGGTGTTCTGGATATTTGGACCACTGAACAAAAAAGGAAATAAACAATGTTTTAAACTAGTTATTTATATAATTACCTAATCACTTATTAAGCGCCAGCTCTCTGTTCTCCATGCTCGGGTGATTTTTGTGATTGCTACATGCACCTGCAAAAGATTTCTTTTCCTGTCTGCCTCTTTCTGACTAGTGAATGAGTTTACGAGTATGTTTTTCGCCCTACACGACCCTCGGGCTACGAGCTTGGTTCTTTTTTCTTTCTTTTTTTTTTTTTTGCTTTTTGGTTTGTTTGGGTTTTTTTTTTTTTTTTTTAATGTGCAGCATGAAACTAAACCGAAGAGCAAACGACCAGAAAGCATCAGTTTCTCTCTGATTCGTAATAGAGGTGTAAATTTAAGTTAGTTTGTATAGCAATCTAAAGAAACAGGACTCCATCCATTGTATTTGACCCAAGTTAATGCTTTAATAAATCTGGCATAACAAATGTATTTATTTTATTTTATTGGATTGTGGAGATAAAATAATTCTAAAAAATAGTTATAGTTGAAGTAGATCTAATTTTAACAAACTTTAACTCTATCACACTGAGGTGAAGAATTTATAATAAAAGCTTTAAGTTTATTTGGACTTTTCCTAAAGGGGAAAAAAAATCTTACACTCTTTACTTTGAGTTGCAATCGGGGCAACTGTACGTGTTCAAGACGATTTAAAATGAGCTTAAAATAAGTTACGTGTAATTTATTCATACACTGCGAAAGCAAGAATGTATAGCACCGAATCGCCCAGCTTACACGATCGTGACGACGTTCGGTTCATATTTATTCGTAATTAATAATCGGTAGCTTTACAGAGCTGTACGACATCAGGCTTTAAATATTTACTTTATAAATTTGTCCCTAATGACAACGTCAGCACTAACGGTTGAGGGAAAATTCTGAGATACGGTGAAGTAACCGAAAGGACTCGTAATGGATCCTCGGGCTCATCCGGGTGACCCCAGTGTGTGTGATTTATAAGCCATTTCCCTTCTAAAACTGTGAAGTAGATGATTAAATACGGTCAATTATGTTAACAGGAAATTCATTGTGATCGACTGTTCACTGATGGAGACTCGAGTGTTCAGAGCAAGCTAAAAATATACAGACTTGACACATCAATGGAAAAACAAACAAATCAGTAAGTTAATTCTAAACGTCTATAGAACTATATCGGAGTGATGAAGAACCATAATGGACGTTAATAGTGGAGAACGATTTCTAAGACCGAGATCTGATATTAAGATTGGACAGGATTAGGAACGAGTACATCAGAGGGACAGCCCATGTTGGACGTTTGGGGGACAAAGTCAGGGAGGACAGATTAAGATGGTTTGGACATGTTCAGAGGAGGGAGAGAGAGTATATTGGTAGGAGAATATTGGACATGGAGCTGCCAGGCAGGAGGCAAAGATGGATGTAATTAATGAGGATATGAAGCTAGTGGGAGCAAGTGTTGAGGATGCAGAAGATAGGGATCGGTGGAGAGAGATGATTCGCTGTGGCGACCCCTGAAGGGAAAAGCCTGAAAGAAGATGATGATTATCTAATTTTAAGAGGTTTGTGACCTAATGAGCGTGAACTTAATTTACGTCATTTCCGTCGTCATCAAACTTTTCAGCACACCAACAGTTTGTTTCCGTCCTGCATGTTTTAGCGGACAAAAACAAACTCGGGGCTGGGAACCGCCGCTCTACAGTACATGTTTGCAGAACATAATGCTTCGCTGGTGGTTTCTTGCTCTCTGAAAGCCTCGTCTCTGCAGCAGATGCCGGTCAGAATACTGCTATATTTGGGGGGAGGAATTCCCAGACCGGGTCCTAACATTCAGCTGCTCCAACACAGCTGATTCCACTCAGACGTTCGGTAATAAGGCCTTCG
The DNA here is from genome assembly GCF_022655615.1 of Tachysurus fulvidraco. Classification (NCBI taxonomy): domain Eukaryota; kingdom Metazoa; phylum Chordata; class Actinopteri; order Siluriformes; family Bagridae; genus Tachysurus; species Tachysurus fulvidraco. The sequence continues at coordinate 5,356,000 of NC_062525.1, forward strand.
GTGTTTGAAAGATTGTTGGAAAGCAGAGAAACGGCTACGCTGAGAAAGTTTGTTTAGCAGAAAACATTGCAGGATATGCTCATTCTGTGCTCTCCGTCTGAAGTACTCATGCATTACAGATCTGTTATATAATATAGTAACGCAGTTATATAATAAGCACTCGCACAACCGACGCACAATAATATCTATTTAAATATCCAGAAATGCACAGTACACAAGTTTATGGATTAATTGTGTCAGAAGTTATTAAATATAGAAAATGTATTAAGTGGTTATCATATATGAATAAAAAAGCAAGTAAATAAATAGTGTTTAGGGGGTTTATAGTGTTTTAAATAGATAGTATTTTTTCCATTTTATTTTAATTGAATATGCAATATTATATACGGTAATATTTCGAATAATTCTTGACAATAGTATTAACATTTAGAAAATATTTTAATAATTATTAATAATTTGAGTAATTTATTTTTTAAACAAATAATTGTTTTTTTTTTCTAACACTACAATAATTACTGCTAATAAGAATATCAATAAGAAATGGACATAATAGAGAGCATCTTTTATAGCATTTGTTGATGATATTAATCTTTACGTGACATGCTGTTGGATGGAAATCTTCTGAAAGATCTAAGCAATGCTTATGAAGGTATTATGAAGGCCTCTCACTGAATATTTTGGTGAAAATAAATAGCCCTGGTTACAAAGTGTGTGTGTGTGTGTGTGTGTGTGTGTGTGTGTGTGTGTGTGTGTGTGTTGGCCTGGTCACAGTGGAAAAAGTACCTTGTTGCCATCCAGCATCAAAATCCCCAGTGTCGCTGCCTATTTAAGAAGCTCTACAGGAACCGAATGCACTCGTCGTGTCAGAGTCATCATCATCTTACTGGAACTCCAAACTTAGGATGTATTTAATCCATTTTCATCCAGTTGTTGCTATGGGGCTAAATGTCGGAGATCTACTGAATTAAAGGAAATATGAAACAGTCTTCCTGGAAGTGTTTTATCAACATCCTTTATCGCAACCTTACTCCTCCAGGTTGTCTGGTTTCCTCACCTCTTCCAAAAACATGCAGATGGACCGATAAATCACCTGCTAGTGTGAATGTGTTTGGTGCCCTGAGATGAACCGGTGTCCCATTAAAGGGAGACTCATAGTGTCAGAGTCATAGTCATAGTGTTCCAGGGATCGGCTCCAGAAGATGGATAGCCCGCTAAACTAAAGCGCGACTGGCGTTAAAAGCATTTGGAATGAAATATTCCGATATAATATTTGGTTCTGTCGTTCATCTGGAGATTACGCGTGCCTGTGCTACAAATCGCTGACACTGGAGACTCCTTCCAAAAATCTGCAAAAAAGAAACACAGAACTTCGGACCAATAAGATTCAAGCTTTCGATACGCGTAATAAAGTTTAATTCCTTTTTTTTTTTTTTTTTACCTCAGACCAAAAAAAAAACTATACATAATAGTAATTAAATAAGGATAAATCTTATAAAAAAATTTTTAATAAGAACTTTGTCCAGAGCATAATGAACACATTCTGTGTACAATAAATGCGATTGATCAGCCAAAAATTTTGCACGATGTAAATGGTTGTTATTAAGCCTCCATTGCTTGGTCACTATATCTGATTTACATTGAAAATGAAGAATTATTGCTAAATAATACAGAAATTTCTATCTTATCTGTATGAATACTGTAAGTCATGCAGAATAAGTCTGAGAAAGACTTTAACAAGGGACACCTTGAGCTTCAACCGAGCGCTACTTTTATATTTATTTTTTTTCGAGGACTTCTTCAGCGGTCACGTACTGTAGCATCTCCTTTACTTTTAGGGTGAGCGAACCTGTTGAACTGATGAGGAAATTACACGTATTAAAGAGCGGAAGTCCTTGGATTTTTCCACAGAACCTCAAACAGGACAGTCCAGTAAAGCGAGCAGAAATAAAATCATGTCTGTCAAAACAAGCTTTGCTTTGGCTTCGCGGGAAGCGCCTAAATACGATTTGGCCTTGAACTCGAGGCTCGCTGAGAGACTCTTCAGGTTCTACCCCACGACCACCTGCTCTAGACGTGACGTGACGATGACTGTTTTGACTCATATCCTCTTCTTCTGAACTCAACCTTAGCTTTGGCCTTGTTGATTATGAAGTTAATTATAGAAACACCGACCTTAAAACTTCCAGGATTCAGAGAATATAAAGGATGTCGAAACTCACGTGCACACACACACACACACACACACTTCTTTTTTTTAAGATCTCGGTCTCAGACTAATGGATCAGTGTAGAAAATGCATGTCACAGCTGTTCATCCATGACCATCGATCTTTCTGTAGCAGTTATCCTACACGGGCTTGTGGCCTCAGGGGACTCTCAGGGGACTCCAGATGCAATCGCACACACCTTCTTAACATACTATAGATAATTTAGAGATGCCAATCGGTCTACAACGCTAGTCTTTGGACCGGGAAGGATTAACATTATATGTGAAACAACATTGATATGATATATATATATATATATATATATATATATATATATATATATATATATATATATATATATATATATTTTTTATGATGAGATGCCAATAAAAAAAAGCTATTTCTACAAATTCATATCTCAATTCACAAAAAAGGTTTTAATAATAAGCATTTCATGAATCCTTTATACAGCACTTATTCCTCAGAAGAAGCTTTTAGTATTAAGACACGTTACATTACAGCACAGTCAAATTCTTTTCTTCACAGCTTTTTAGGAAGTTGGGATCAGGCTTGGTGCTTCGCCTCTGGAGCAGAGATGGTGAAGGGCTTTGCTCAAGGCAGTGCCCAGCAGTGGCAGCTTGGTGATGCTGGGTCTTAAACCAACATCACCAACCAAGAGCCTTAACCACTTGAGCCCTTCTACACTATTGTAGAGTATTTCAACCATTAAAAAAGGCTGTGACCAACATTCATTCATTCATTTTCTACTGCTTATCCGAACTACTCGGGTCACGGGGAGCCTGTGCCTATCTCAGGTGTCATCGGGCATCGAGGCAGGATACACCCTGGATGGAGTGCCAACCCATCGCAGGGCACACACACACTCTCATTCACTCACACACTCACACAATATGGACAATTTTCCAGAGATGCCAATCAACCTACCATGCATGTCTTTGGACTGGGGGAGAAAACCGGAGTACCCGGAGGAAACCCCCGAGGCACGGGGAGAACATGCAAACTCCACACACACAAGGCGGAGGCGGGAATCAACCCCCCAACCCTGGAGGTGTGAGGCAAACGTGCTAACCCCTAAGCCACCGTGCCCCCCACTGTGACCAACAGTTCTTCGGTAAATAAATCTTAGAATGTAGGTCCATTTCTCTACTACAGGCCATCACTTCTGGTCAGTGTTTTAAGTTCATTTCCAGTAATAATATTTTTTCCCCTTTATTTACCTTGCCATTGGAAAATTCCTCTTCCTGATCTTCACGTGCAGCCGAGTGACAGATAAATGTAGCAGATTAGAAAATATAACTGGTGAGATAATGGATGGCTATTTAAAAGCTTTTCCTGGCTCAGTGAGGACGTAAAATCAGAGCTCTTACTCTCCAGAACTTTTCTACATATCTGTCTGGCATCATTCATGCACACATGCACATGTGGATGTTCCTGGTTTGTGATGATCTGAGACGAGCTTTGCTAAATCTCTCCTAATGTTGAGGGATTTAAATAAAGGGAACCGATCCATTGGATTCAGATCCATACTCTTTAGTGTATGTGTGTGAACCTTCCTGTTGCGTGACCAGCTGGTTGCCTTTTTTTTTTCCATGCCCTGGTTTGAGTTTCGCAATCTAAGCTACTGGCTTCTCTTACTGACAGCTGATGATGTCATGGAAACTGTTATGAGTGTGCTTTTTAAAAAATTGGGAGAGTGAGTTGTAATGAAACGCAGCCCCCACACCCTCTGTCGTCCGGAGGTCGTCTCCCATCGGCCTTTATTAAGTCCGTCTACCTGAGCTGAAGTCTCAACTTCTGAGCATTTTTAGATCTTTACGTAACCCTTAACAGCCACTTCAGTGAATCTGGAACATACAAAACAAGTTTTTTGTGCATTTATTGAGCCCCTGGAAACTGAAAGGCTTTAATGCATAGGTTTATGTTCTCTGCTTTTCAACATGTGCACAGCAGAGCGACAGGAGGACAAAAGAGCTTCTGAACCGTGATGCACAATCCCCGAATTCTCACGCCACACCGGCTAAACATAAAATAAGCATTCAGGGGCATCACGGAAATGGAGGTTTCTCATACCCTCCCCAAACAAAATAGGACTGCATTATGAATATTTTATAGACTATAGAAGAGAGAACATTAAGTTCAAGAAGTACTACAGTGTAAGTGTAACAGTTACAGTGGTGTGTACATAAGCATAGATGCTTCCTGTAAAAGTAGCAGATGACACGCGAGTGATGTATTTAAGACAGAAAAGATAACAAAAATTCATAAAAAAAGTGGGAGTGAGAGTTTAAAGTGTCCAAACTTGGCTGTACTGTGCGTGTATAATAATAATGACAAATATTATTATAGGGTTTTAAATTAGTAATACTAAACAGAAACGTGTTGTGGTGTGTAGTGCTGTGTCTAACAACCAGAAGTGATTTGATTGGAATTTTACAACAAGGAAGAAAGTGAATGATTTACTCAAATTTAACAAGAATCGAATTATAGAGTCCACTCTAAACAGAGTCATGTTTAAAAAGAATCAAATTATAAAGAGTCAACTTTGAAAAGAGTCAAATTTAACAAGATTCACATTATAAAGAGTGAACTTTAAAAAGAATCAAATTAAACAGGAATCAAATTAAACAAAAATCAAATTTAACAAGAATCAAATTATAAAGTCCACTCTAAAAAGAGTCATGTTAAAAAAGAGTCAAATTACAAAGAGTCAACTTTGAAAAGAGTCAAATTTAACAAGAATCACATTATAAAGAGTGAACTTTGAAAAGAATCAAAATAAACAAGAATCAAATTTAACAATAATCAAATTAAAAAAGAGTAAACTTTAAAAAGAATCACATTATAAAGAATCAACTTTGAAAAGAGTCAAATTTAACAACAATCACATTATAAAGAGTGAACTTTAAAAAGAATCAAATTAAACAGGAATCAAATTAAACAAGAATCAAATTTAACAAGAATCAAATTATAAAGTCCACTCTAAAAAGAGTCATGTTAAAAAAGAGTCAAATTACAAAGAGTCAACTTTGAAAAGAGTCAAATTTAACAAGATTCACATTATAAAGAGTGAACTTTAAAAAGAATCAAATTAAACAGGAATCAAATTAAACAAAAATCAAATTTAACAAGAATCAAATTATAAAGTCCACTCTAAAAAGAGTCATGTTAAAAAAGAGTCAAATTACAAAGAGTCAACTTTGAAAAGAGTCAAATTTAACAAGAATCACATTATAAAGAGTGAACTTTGAAAAGAATCAAAATAAACAAGAATCAAATTTAACAATAATCAAATTAAAAAAGAGTAAACTTTAAAAAGAATCACATTATAAAGAATCAACTTTGAAAAGAGTCAAATTTAACAACAATCACATTATAAAGAGTGAACTTTAAAAAGAATCAGATTAAACAAGAATCAAATTTAACAAGAATCAAATTATAAAGTCCACTCTAAAAAGAGTCATGTTAAAAAAGAGTCAAATTACAAAGAGTCAACTTTGAAAAGAGTCAAATTTAACAAGATTCACATTATAAAGAGTGAACTTTAAAAAGAATCAAATTAAACAGGAATCAAATTAAACAAAAATCAAATTTAACAAGAATCAAATTATAAAGTCCACTCTAAAAAGAGTCATGTTAAAAAAGAGTCAAATTACAAAGAGTCAACTTTGAAAAGAGTCAAATTTAACAAGAATCACATTATAAAGAGTGAACTTTGAAAAGAATCAAAATAAACAAGAATCAAATTTAACAATAATCAAATTAAAAAAGAGTAAACTTTAAAAAGAATCACATTATAAAGAATCAACTTTGAAAAGAGTCAAATTTAACAACAATCACATTATAAAGAGTGAACTTTAAAAAGAATCAGATTAAACAAGAATCAAATTTAACAAGAATCAAATTATAAAGTCCACTCTAAAAAGAGTCATGTTAAAAAAGAGTCAAATTACAAAGAGTCAACTTTGAAAAGAGTCAAATTTAACAAGAATCACATTATAAAGAGTAAACTTTAAAAATAATCAAATTATAAAGAGTCAACTTTGAAAAGAGTCAAATTTAACAAGAATCACATTATAAAGAGTAAACTTTAAAAAGAATCAAATTATAAAGAGCCAATCAAATTATAAAGAGTCAACTTTGAAAAGAGTCAAATTTAACAAGAATCACATTATAAAGAGTAAACTTTAAAAAGAATCAAATTATAAAGAGTCAACTTTGAAAAGAGTCAAATTTAACAAGAATCACATTATAAAGAGTAAACTTTAAAAAGAATCAAATTATAAAGAGCCAACTTTGAAAAGAGTCAAATTTAACAAGAATCACATTATAAAGAGTGAATTTTAAAAAGAATCAAGCCTCCAAAAATGATAGTTGTAGTGTAGCAATGAAATTGAGTAAGAATATGTGACTATGATATGAACAGTATATAATAATAGATATGAATATGAATGTGAATAAAAACAATACGATTGTAATAATATAAAGATTTCATTCTTGTTCCTTGCCGTTTAATAACAGTAAATTAAATAAAAGGAAATTACATTTATGACAGCTTTGTATCTGCCAGTGCAATGCTGACAGGCTACCTGATGCACAGTGAGTTTTCAGTTTAGTCACAAAATGACTTGTAAATGAATTTAAATAAAATAAATTGCTGAGTAAGTATAAAGTCCTGAGTAAGATTTATTAAAAAATATATCTAACTGATGTAACATGCTTCAATATTCAGCAGTGTGGACTAAGAATAGATGCCATTGTTTGAGCATGGTGTGTGTGTGTGTGTGTGTGTGTGTGTGTGTGTGTGTGTGTGTGTGTGTGTGTGTGTGTGTGTGTGTGTGTGTGTGTGTGTGAGACGGTAAGAGTTGCAGCTCCCACAGAAGAGAAGAGATGAGTTGCACTGCTGGAAAAAGCGGAGGGGGAAGTTGTCTCTGTGCACCTGCACCCGTGCTGCTTATTGGTAAAAGGGAAGAAAACAGGATCTGGATCTCGAACAACATCCTGTTGCGCATTCCCCTCACTGTTTGTATATGTGTGCGGCTATTCCTGCCTTCTGGGTAGAAAGTTGGAAAGCGATGAATCAGGGTGTGACGAGTTCCTGCACTCCAGCTTCGCTTATCTTCACATTCTTCCGCTTTCTTTCCCCTTCGTGCTTAAGACTGAGGGACTCTCCTGTATGTGTTCATTTGGTACAAAAACAATGTTAGTGATGACTTAGAGAAAGATGCAGTGAATAGTGCTGAGTTGTATATGTCACATCTACGTAAATGCCAGTAGGGTCTATTTACCTATTTACCGCTCATCCTTTTAGCGAAAACCAGCTGTGATTAACTCCTGCTGGATGTAAGATAACCTCACTGCATCATTTCCTCTCAGTGCATTTATTCCAGCCAAAGGTGCACATGTCGGTGATTTTTTCCTACTCGACGTGCATAAGAAATGGGCGACAGATGATAAAGCTGTTGCATCATCAGATTCTTTCGCTAAAGATTGTTCTATCCAATTGTTTCTCTTACAGGATGTTAAATGACGGTGCTACGGTTATGTGAATTAATAAAGAGTATCACCAAGGCCGGCTGCTATACATTAAGCTGCATTTAAAATGTCCTTGGAGGAGAAACTAGACAAAGTAGATAGACTAAGCATGATACTGTCCAAAGAGTAAATGTTCTTTTTATGATCTTGAATGATTAACAGGGGATGAATCATCTGGACTGCATCCTAGGTGATTCATCCCCTAGGTCAGGATCTTGCAATCTCCCCTGTGGCTGCTGCTCGCAACCTTGATGTTACCATGGATAAGCAAGTGTTTTTTGCCTCGCATGTTGCTGATTTGACACACTCATGACACACCGGCTTCTTTTTTACCACGTTAAAAGGATTCGGCTGCTTTTATCCACACAGGTCGCTTGGGTCTTGTGTAATTTTGAGACTAGACTACTACAACTCTCGCCTGGCAGGTCTACCTCTGAACGCAATTCGACCCCGGGATATAACCCAAAATGCAGCTGCTCGGCTTGTTAGCGACCTTCTTAACTTCTCCCACACCACTCCATTGCTGTGCTGCCTCGACTGGCTTCTAAATAAAACTCTGATGCTTGCCCGGACCAGCACACTTTTACCTCAAAGCTCATTCGCTCTTTGCACGACACCACACTCCCGTAGATCTTGTAGCACTGCTCGACTAGTCTCACCATCTCTCAGGGTATGAGGTAAGTATTCATCATTCTCTGTTCTGCCATCTACAGTAGGTGGTGGAAAGAAAAAGAATTGTTTACATGCTATATTTCCTCCCCTCAGAGTTTTAGACTAATGATATCCTTAGTCTGTGACCTAGTGAACCAGTATTGGTGTAGAGACTTCAAAGCAGTTTTGTACACTGCTCTGGATAAAGGCTGCTCTGTCAAATGCCCTAAATGTAAAAGGAAACTCAGTAGTGCATTACAGCAGTAATCCCCAACCCCCGGGCCACGGACCTGTACCGGTCCGTGAACCAAATGTTACCGGGCCGCCCAAGGAACATTAAATTATTTCCATTTTATTTACTGTGGTGTATTTCTCTTGGGTTTGTGTGACTTTCCATAGACGAGAGGTTAACCGCGAGCTGAGAGACGTCACCTAAAGCCGCACCAATACCGCGCTTGCACAAAATATCATGATACCGGGCCGGGTTTAGGTGACGTCTGGAGCTGAGCGGCTGCAAGCGGTGTTGTAGCTTTGGTGGAGAGAAGGTGTGTATCTCTCTTCTCTCTGTTCACCGGTACTTTGTCATGTTTAACAGTGCTTGGTGTACGTGTATATTGTGTTTGCTCAAATTTAACCCACAAATTAGCAAAAATGAGCACGAAACAGACGTCATTAGAAAGTTAGAAACTCTGCCGGTGTTCTGGATTAAAGTCATGACAGAATACCCTGAGATTGTCACCACAGCACTTAAATCCCTGTCGCCATTTCCGACATGCTATCTGTGTGAAGCGGGGATTTCTGCAGTGACGGCAACCAAAACAAAACAATGGAATAAACTGGACATAAGCGACACACTTCGGGTGTCATTGTCTCCTATTACCCCAGATGGAACCGTCTCGTTGCAAAGAAACAAGCTCAGGGTTCTCATTGATTTAGCATTGTAGTGAGTTAAAAAGGCATGATTAAATACAATTAAATAAAAATTATTCATTTTAATTTAATTGTATAGCCCCCACCCCCAGCGGGCTGCGGTAAAATTATCAAACATTGACCGGTCCACGGCCCCAAAAAAGTGTTGGGGCCCACTACATTAAAGAACCTCAGGGGTTGGGATATAACTCCCAAGTGTGCATGTTCTTTCCATGCTTTGGGGGGGTTCCTCGGGGTACTCTGGTTTTCTCCTCCTGTTTAAAGACTTGCACTATAGGCTGTTTGGCATCTCTAAGTTGAGTAGTGTAAGACTGTGTGTGTGTGTGTGTGTGTGTGTGTGTGTGTGTGTGTGTGTGTGTGTGTGTGTCTGCACCCCATCCAGAGTGTGTCCCACCTTTCTGATCCAACTTTTGCCCCTGGGACATAAAAAGTAGTAAAGAAAATGTATGGACAAAAAGTGCATGACAAGATTTGTTCTCATATTTAAAAACCTTTATAATATCAGTTCTTAAGCTTGCAAATGATTTCTTAAAATTTAAAAATAAATAAATAAATATTTTCTTTGTTTTTATAACCTCCAGTCTGCAGTCTCTTTCCAGTCCTCTGAAAAGCTTTTGGATCCTGTCAGTGTATAATTTCTGTTGAAATGGTTCCAGATATATCAGTTATACACCACCTTCTTCTAATCATGTCAGCAGACTGAAAGGCTGCGAGGAAAACTGTTTTTTCCTGTTTAAGGGGACTCCAACATTTCATTTTAACATAGCATTTCATTGCTTTATTTTTCCCCAACCAGAATCAAGAGTAATACAAAATGTTGACTTGACTGTATAAGGTTTTTTCTGCCTATATACACTTTCAGGCTCATTAGGTACTAGAGTTTATGAGAATTACTACTAGAGAATTTCATCATATTTTAGCATTCATATTTTAACACCCCCTCCCATTTATTTATTTATTTATTTGTTTGTTTGTTTGTTTGTTTGTTTGTTTGTTTGTTTGTTTGTTTATTTACATATATAATTTGTTTTATAAATAAATGAATGAATAAATAAATAAAATAATAAATGAATAAATAAAAATCCCTAGGAGTCTCGTTGAGCACAAATTAAAAATGAGCATATAAGATACAGGCTTTTGTACTTCTACTTCCTAAAGATTCATTTGTATTGAAAGAGGATTGATTCCTGTTAAAGAGGAAAGATGCAGATGTGGATGTGACTGTGGTCATGCACACACATACATACACACACACGCACACACACACACAGGCACACACAGACACACACACTCAGTACAATGCATGTCTGGGCTTGCCCGATCATGCTATAAATAACTCATGGCTGATTTATGAGCTTGACAACACATCCATAGTAAAAGTGCACAGTCATGGATAAAGTTAAGTAATCCTTCTATTTTAGATCTAGATTTTTTTCCTTCCTCCTCACTCATCCCTGCTGTTTCATTATCGCAGATATAAACAATGTCAACTGGACAGTGTCTCCCAAAACTGGATTTTGTACTTAAGACAGATCTTTGGTTTAAGATCTGCAGTTCTACTTAAGAAAGATCTCCATGTTTTTCTTAGCTGAATAGTTAAATCTTAGCTGAATTTTATAATGGGGTTAGTTATTTATTGCCAGACACAGAAATGAGCTGCTGGACAGGATAAAGAATGACTGAATTTTGTCGACTCCTAACTCTAAAAATACTTGACTAGAATTTGTTTAAGGACATCCTGCCCAACCAAAATCGGTGGTTACAATCCGTGACATGTATAATCATGTGTGAATGGGATGCTGTTGTATCCTCTTCCTGTTCCACACACAATTCTAGCGTATCATACAACTGAACTGAAAAACGACCAGAGACCATATGAATGTACTAAGAGCTGGTGACTTCCAGCAACATCATCAGTAACAGGCATTGGTGACCAGTGTTGGGCAGTAACGCGTTACTAGTAACTAGTACTAGTAACTAGTGTCTTTTGCTAGTAGCGTGTTACTGTAACGCAGTTCATTTTGACAATAACTAATACTCTAACGCATTACTTTTTAAATAAAGTAACTCCGTTACCATATGGTGCGTTTGTCCGTTACTTTTTTAAATGAATTCATTTAGGATGAAGTTTAGCCTACACGCTAACCTGTTTACAGCAGCGACGCGTTGTAGGATCGGTGGATGCCAACCTGTAAACACGAAGACTCAGCTCTGTGGGCGTGTTTCCGCTTATTCAAGTATGTGTGGCAGTAACGGCGAGTCGAGGCGAGAGCAAGACGAGTTTCTCAAAGTGGAAATATGCTGATTATTTCACTTTAGTTGAGCATAAAGACAAAAACCTTTTAGTCAATCATGCCTCGATGAAGCTAGAAGCTAGACCCGGTGTCGGTGGACACACTCGAAGTGAGTCAAGCCTCTCCAGCCAAACAACAGTGACTAGATTTTAACCGGACTGTTAGTCAGGGACAGATAACAGTTTCGTGTTTGTACAGACCGTAACGCATAATAGGGCATTAATGAGAAAATTAAAGAACGTTCTTTAAAAAAGTAACTAAAAAGTGACGTGACATACGGCTAAGTACGGTGACCCATACTCAGAATTCATTCTCTGCATTTAACCCATCGAAATTACACACTCACAGCAGTGAACACACACACACACACACACACACACACACACTGTGGACATACACGCACCGTGGGCAGCCATTTATGCTGCGGCGCCCAGGGAGTAGTTGGGGGTGTTAGGTGCCTTGCTCAAGGGCACCTCAGTTGTGGCCGGCCCGAGACTCAAACCCACCTCCTTAGGGTTAGGAGTCAAACTCTCTAACCATTAGGCCACGATCTGCCCCACTTTTAACAGTAACACATTACTTTTTGGTGAAAGTAATCAACAAAGTAATTGAGTTACTTTTTGAATGAAGTAACTAGTAACTGTTGCTAGTTACATTTTCTTAGTAACTAGCACAACACTGTTGGTGACTAGACATGGGGAAGCCTTTATTTTGGCACATAGACGTTACAGCACAGTAAAATTATTTCTTCACATATCCCAACTTTGGAAGCTGGGATCAGAGCACACGGTAAGCAATGATACAGCACCCCTGGAGCGGTGAGGGTTAAGAGCCTTGCTCAAGGGCCCCACATTTACAGCTTGGCAGTGCCAGGGCTTGGACCCTGATCCTCTCGATTAATAACCCAGAGCCTTAACCACTTGAGCCAACATGGAACATCTCAGTTTAGCGGCTACCATTGGAAGCGAGAATAGTACAGCGCATATGATCCATAGCAAAGCACATACACTGCTTCTCCTTTATCTTCTCTCATCATCATCATAATAAGGTGCATTTCCACACTTCTGATTTTTATATACAATCATCAAGAATACTTCATTACTATTACGTAGTGTTTATATTCCTCCTAAAAATACAAAGATCCTGTACCGCTAGAAAAAGAATGGGTTCTTCTAAAGTTTTTAAGGGTTTAATAGAGAAATAATGGTTCTAATTCAGGTAACAGATTACATTTAACACTTCTGCATAAAACCTAGAAGAGTTTTAAATAGTCTAGGAGTATTGTTACCAAATAACATGCTTTTAATCTAAATAACTGAATAAAAGACCGAGGGATTGAAGGGTTAATAGTTAAAGTAGATTCAATCCCACAACTTTCCTCTCTCTGTGTCTTTCTATGAGGAGAGGAAGGAGAGTTAATGGTTGTGGGATGCCAAAGTGTCAAAGTTATTAGGCGAGAGGGATTTCTGTGTATGGAGCTTCCTGTGGACAACGACTGCTTCCTGCCCCCATTTCCACATACTGTATGACAAACAAAAGAGAAAGAGAAGCACCGTAGCTGTAAGGTCAATGAGGGAGAAAATTCGTAGTACTCACTAGCATCTTCAGCATCTCTTAAAATACTCTGGAATTAATGCATGATATCCTGCTATTACAAACTTTTACTAAAATATGCATTCAGAAAATGGATCGTAATCCCATTTTAAACCCAAGTGGTCATGAATGAACTAGTCTATGATTCTTTATACATTTGTATTGTTGCCACAATAAACAAATAATAATTATTCTTTCTCTTTAAAATGCTTTCTCAGTTGTACTCGAAGAAACAGAAATAAATCGCTTACTGTCTGGACATCTCAAAACAATGGCTGGTCTATTACAACCCAAAGAAACATCTGCTGGCATTATGAGATTAACTAAACTGTATGATGTAATCAAGACCAATAAGCAATGATCTCCCTGCTCATGTGGCTCAGTGATTCATAATTATGGTAATTAAGGCGATAGAGGCAAAGGCCCGCTCAGGTCCCAGTGTGTCCTCAGTTTTCCAACGCCATGTCCTCTATTGATTCTCATGCCCTTTGTTCAGAATGTTTTAGCCGCTGGAACTGGTTTACCAGAGGATGGCAGGTTTCCATGCGTCCTCTTTTAGTCCTGCTCTCACGGGGAAAGTCTTAGGATGACCAGGGTGTGGGCCAAGATACCATCTGTCTGCTCCTGTGCCAGCCGGCCATCACATACAATGCCTCTCCAGTGCAGCAGGTGTCCATGCCAGTCTTTTCACACACACACACACACACACACACCTCTCAACGGACCAACTGAAGTGGCCACACACACATTCACAGAGAATACTTGGACAGTCTACTGTAACACACACACACACACACACACACACACACACACACACACACACACACACACACACACACACACACACACACACACACTCAACTTCACTTGACTATATACAGTTCCAGACAATATACATAAAAAGATCATGAGTTATAGACACACTCTCTCATGTCTCCCAGATGAGGATGGGTTCCCTTTTGAGTCTGTTTTTTCCTCAAGGTTTCCACTTCATATCGTCTCAGGACGTTTTTCCCTTGTGATCGCTGCTTCTTTCTTCCTTGTTAGAAATAAATAGAAATTAAAATTTTTAAATACTACGGACAATTTTCCAGAGATGCCAATCAACCTACCATGCATGTCTTTGGACCAGGGGAGGAAACCAGAGCACCCGGAGGAAACCACCAAGGTACAGGGAGAACTCCACACACACACGGAGTCGGGAATCAAACTCCGACCCTGGAGGTGTGAGGCGAACGTGCTAACCACTAAGCCACTGTGTCCCCCTGAAATGAACAGTAATAAAATAATAATTCACGCTTCCACTCAAATTATATGATGATATGATGATTTTTCTTCGTGCCAATGAATAAAAAACAAGATAAACATGACTAATAATAACTTTCTTTTCACTCTAATATTTATCCCTTTTCCACATTCTGTTATGCTACAACCAATAACTGAGATCATATCTTGGAAAACACCCCATAATATTAAAATAAGGAAATTCAATATAATTTGTTAACTAATTTACAAAGAATTTAATAAATGGTTATTAAAGTGTAGAAATGCCTTCATGTTTAACTTAAATTAATTCTTAAAGATCTCTGGAGCAGCGAACATCTACAGTCTCATAATTAGTTGAATGAGATTAACCCGTGTGCAATTAATGTGTGTTGTGATCTCAGCATATATACAGTACACCTGCTAATTAAAGAGCCAAGAATTAGTTAGCTAATTAGTTTGTTAGAGAACATGGCTGAACAGCATCATCAAAAAGAAGGAGGCAGTCAAGAGCGTCATTAAACTCATGATTACAAATGGACAGAATATGGCACAAGCACAACTCTACTTGGAAGTCGTCCACCAAACGTTAGAGACAAGGGAAGGATGGCAAGAATCATAGCGGCATAGAGGCTAAGACTCGCAAAATTACGGGCTATTATTTGTAAATTCCGGATATAATAATCCCAGTTAAATGCGTTTTAATTGCTCGATTCAAGAAGGGGTGAATACTCATGCAAGCCGTCGTTTACAACTGATTTAAATGTGCTGACACTTGACCAGAGGCTCCAACATTGCTAGATAATCTCTGGACCTGTTTTATCTTACTTGCAAACATGCTAATATAATATACAGTAATATACAGTAGGTTTGTGGTCGGAGATAATGCTAGCAAACGTTTTTTTAATATAGTTACATATTATATTCTGATTATTTGCATTACTCATCAGACTACTAGAGATAACATCATATCCTCTTGATAGCACTCACATGTTTAAGTTCTTAGTTTTTTTTTCTTTGTTGTTCTTAAGCTTCTGTTGTTATATACTGCATATACTGTATGTACTGTACATGGAAAACAAGACTCAATTAATTTTCATCGACCCAAAAAAGGTTTGTAGGTTTTTCCATCAATTAACTCTAAAAAAATAGCAAAACCCAAATGAAGTACATTTGATTGTACAGTAAATTTAAACATTTTGTTGATTTAAGGTCATTTTTGTTTACTGCAAATCCATGATCTAGATTTTTTCACATTTTAGGTATTCAAATAAAAATTTGTGAAGGTGCAGCTACATAACATTTCAGACAAGTATGAATGATTAGTGACAACATTCATTCATTCATTCATTCATTTTCTACCGCTTATCCGAACTTCTCGGGTCACGGGGAGCCCTGGACGGAGTGCCAACCCATCACAGGGCACACACACACACTCTCATTCACTCACACACTCACACACTACGGACCATTTTCCAGAGATGCCAATCAACCTACCATGCATGTCTTTGGACCGGGGGAGGAAACCGGAGTACCCGGAGGAAACCCCCGAGGCACGGGAAGAACATGCAAACCACACACACACAAGGCGGAGGTGGGAATCGAACCCCCAACTCTGGAGTGTGAGGCGAACGTGCTAACCACTAACCACTAATTAACTGTTAGTGATAAGTTCTTTAAATAAGAATAGAAACCTTTATACATTATAGCACAGGGAAATTATTTCTTTACATATCCCACCTATGGAGGTTGGGTGTCAGAGATGATACAGCACCCATGGAGCAGAGAGAATATTTGCTCAAAGGCCCAACAGTGTCAGCTTTTCGGTGCTGAGGCTTGAACCCCGATCCGCTAATCACCGACTCAGTGCCTTAAACACTTGAGACACCACTGCATTCACTGAGTATACGTTTTGTTCTACATTGTGCTTCACAGATAAAAAATGTACACCAGTTTCTTGTGGATACTCTATGATTCTGTTCGTCATTAAACACGCTGTTGTTCAAGCCAGGTATAAGTCACTTATCTAGTCAGACCAGAGAGGACAAATGAATGAAAAATCTATGAATATCTGTTCAGAGTATGTTCTCTGGACTGTTGTGCTGCCTTGGGCTAAATGAATGGGATTGAATAAGCAGCAACAGCAGATCTGCTACAAAAGCCGAAATGGATCAAGTTCTGAACTCTTTTTTTTTGCACTTTTTTGCACTGCTTTGTCGTTGTATTTTTTTTAGTTCAGCCCAATAGTAGTAGTAGCGTTTATTGCCATTGGTCACAGGTACCAGCGAAATTACAGTAGCCATCAACCTGTCCATACAAGACAGGAAGACAGCGGATTAATAAAATACTTTGTTAGGTTTGAATCTGACCTGCCAGATGATGAACCCTGATCTATACATACATTGTTTGTAGTGAAGAAGAATAAAGTTATGCCCAGGCTGGGGATTAGATATAAATTAGTCTCGGTGTGATGAGAGCTAACAGACTAATGAAGAAATAGAAAACCTAGCTGTGACTTATTTACACCCTTTCATCACTGTCCTATATCACTCACTAATCACTCTTCTGCTGTGTATGTGTGTGTGTGTGTGTGTGTGTGTGTGTGTGTGTGTGTGTGTGTGTGTGTGTGTGTGTGTGTGTGTGTGTGTGTGAGTAATTAAGGATACTTGAGTAACGTTTTTAAATAATTTATTTGCGTACAAACATGCCTTCCTTCCCTTATGTGGGATCTGCCCCTGCACCCTAGCAACCTAAACCAGACTGCCCTAAATGTCTGGGCAACTTGTATTGCACATCTGCATATGTATGTGTGTGTGTGTGTGTGTGTGTGTGTGTGAGACATCATGCTTGTGTGATACGTGCACAACATGTGCCTTCAGTGTGTTTATTTATCGCCTGGTGATGGCAGTCGTCCTGAAACATTACCTCAGTGTCTTCTCGTGCAATGTGAAGACCGCAGAATCTGTCTCGATCTGTATTTACAGCCGCTGTAATATCGGTCTTAATCTGTGACCTCAGAACGAACGGATCGTTATTGCAGAAACGTGTGCACGCATGTCAGCAGTTAAAAGTTTGTAATTCGGTACAGAAGGGATGTGGAAAATGTTTTGTCCCTTCCCAGAAGTGGTCAGGTGGGAGCATATCTTGTTAAATTATTCAACCACTAACATTTAACTCTGCTGTTCTGTGAATCCATACTTTTTCTGCATGGGATAAGATGTTCTTCATCAGTTAAGAGTTTATGTTGAATTGGATGAGATGGATGAGAAAGCATGGAAGTAGACCTCTGATGTCATTTGATTGTCAGATGTTGAAGCATTTGAAGTATTAAATCATATTGAAAATCTCTATAAAAGACATTAACATTAACACCCCTGACTCTTAGATGAATAATGTTCTATAATCATTTAAATCATTTTTTTTCCAATATTGCTTTTTTACAGCTATAAATCTTCTCATTCTGCTGATTATGCATTAATTTCTCTTTACAGTAGCTGATATTCCAAGTAATTCCAAAATTCCATTTCTGTCATACACATCTACAGTATATACTGTATCTATACGGTGGCTTAGTGGTTAGCACGTTAGCCTCACACCTCCAGGGTTGGGGGTTCGATTCCCGCCTCCGCCTTGTGTGTGTGGAGTTTGCATGTTCTCCCCGTGCCTCGGGGGTTTCCTCCGGGTACTCCGGTTTCCTCCCCCAGTCCAAAGACATGCATGGTAGGTTGACTCTCCGTAGTGTGTGAGTGTGTGAGAGAGTGTGTGCCCTGTGATGGGTTGGCACTCCGTCCAGGGTTTATCCTGCCTTGATGCCCGATGACGCCTGAGATAGGCACAGGCTCCCCGTGACCCGAGGTAGTTCGGATAAATGAATGTATGAATGAATGATTTTTATTACATTTGTCAGGGTATTTGTCCAATTATGGTGGCTAATCCACTATATTGTGGCTTTAGCATGTTTGCTGTGCAGGTTGATGGGTTGAGGGTTCAATCGTTGTGTCCATCCTGTGTGCATGGGGTTTGTGTGTTCTCCTTGTTCACTGGGTGTAGAATAAGCACAAAATTATTTTTGGTAACAGATCAAAGATACATTTCTTTCACATTATTTTTGTCAGTAAAATGACAATTGGATGAAAATTTTGCAATTTTTAAATGTAATTATTTAATTATTAATTTATTAATTTATTTATTTTTCACCTCGTCAGTAACAGAGCCCCTCAAAAACTAGATGGAAATATGGCTTCGGTTTGTGCCTTACCTGACCCAAGCCTGGTTTTGACATTGATCTTGAACATTTTTTGGATTTGTCTGCCTTTGCTTACATTAACAATATAACTCCCAATTTTACCCCCTAAGCTAATCCCAGGGCTGCCACTGCTTGGCCCTTGATCAAGACACTTAACCCTCACTTGCTCAGTTATATATGAGATAAATGTAAGTCCCTCTGTATATACTGTAGCTGATTGGGGCAGGTGGTTAATTCGCTGGACTACTGATAAGAAGGTTGTAAGTTTGAATCCCAGGGCCACCAAACTGTCATTCCTGGGCCCCTGAACAAGGCCCTTAACTGTATAAATGAGATAAATATAAGTCACTCTGGATAAGAGCGTCTGCTAAATGCTGTCCTGTGATTGTGCCTTTTATTCATTTTTATAAGTTTCATAAACCATAAAAACAAAAAATAACCATAACCAAATAAACCCGTTTATTTGTGAAGACACGTGACTGGCAAGAAAAATCATAGGACCATAATGTGCTTGTCCTAATGTGTTAATCAACACACTCCTGTGTGTTGCACTCACAATCGTCAGTGGATGTAGGACAGGGGTCTTGACACGTCCACAGCAGCAGAAGTAAACAAGAAAGAACTGCATGGACATGTCCAGCTGCCAACTTTGTTTTTGGAACCAGAAAAGATGAATGCGATCAGAGGGAAAGGTTTCTGTTTCATAACAAGGAGAGAGTGAATGAGAGGGACGTGAGGATTACAGAGGTGAAATGGGAGAAAGGGCACAAGGAAGGGCAGAAGTTCAGTGTCTCAGAGTGGACATGATAGGAATAAAGACATTTTTCTCACCCTGTCTCTTCATAACTAATAGACGTTGTCGCAAAATGGCTTTTTATTAAAACTGGCCGTATTTCTGTCGCTTTTTTCTGTGAATCTTTGAGCATGTGAATATTGCAGTTGGTTCATCTTTTTTCATCACAGTGAGACAATATTGTTATTATATAATAACAGCCACTGACATGACATGGTTTGTGATTGTGGATAAATCCGCTTATTCTCAGTAAGTACAGTACTTTATCCTGATCAGGGTTCAGGCGACTCCAGAGCTTTTGTAAGGTGTTACAGTTTCTTTACATGTGAGTCATGACCTGGTTTCTTCCATCCTAATAGATATTAGGGTCAAGATTCAAAGGCTTATGTGTCCCAAACAATGGGTGTAGGGTGCAAGGGGACATCAAGCCCAAACAAGAGTATAAGAAAATACTAACATCAAGTACGTACGTGCCCCGCAATGGGTTGGCACTCCGTCCAGGGTGTATCCTGCCTCGATTCCCGATGACGCCTGAGATAGGCACAGGCTCCCCGTGACCCGAGAAGTTCGGATAAGCGGTAGTAAATGAATGAATGAATGAATGAATGAATGAAGTACGTATGTCTGCATGTATCTGCATATATAGAGTGTGTATATGTGCCAGGTGTGTTTTAGTGTCCTGTCTAGGTATTGTGGATCGTCTTGAATCGTGTCATGTGTATTTACTCAGGTCATAGTGTCTTGTCTCGGTTCCCACATATAACAGTTATACAGAGGAACGGTAACTAATGGAGCCAACATATTACTGTTTTTTCATTTTCATGATCTATCTATCTATCTATCTATCTATCTATCTATCTATCTATCTATCTATCTATCTATCTATCTATCTATCTATCTATCTATCTATCTATCTATCTATCTATCGAAGCTTTTGCTGTCATTTTTAGTAACTGTATAGAGCTCTAAATAACTGGTCCAAATACTAAAAGTGGGCTACACTGGCAGTTTTCTTTTAAATTAAACATGAACTCTATGACTATGCCCTAGAAACTCTGGGAAAAAAGAAAAAAGACATTATTAATTTACAAAATATGAGTATGGGGGGGAATGGGGGGGAGAGGGAGTCGTGGCCTAATAGTTAGAGAGTCTGACTCCTAACCCTAAGGTAGTGGGTTCAAGTCTCGGGCCTGCAAAACCACGACTGAGGTGCCCTTGAGCAAGGCACCGAACCCCCCAACTGCTCCCTGGGCGCCGCAGCATAAATGGCTGCCTACTGCTCCGGGTGTGTGTTCACGGTGTATGTGTGTGTGTGTTCACTGCTGTGTGTGTGCACTTTGGATGGGTTAAATGCAGAGAACAAATTCTGAGTATGGGTCACCGTACTTAGCCGTATGTCATGTCACTAAATAAAACAACAAATTTCCAAAACAAAACTCACTGAATGCCACAACCACATTTCTACCAAACAATATTTTAGCAGCTTTACAATACATAAGTCGTGTTCGTTACATTCCAGAAAGATCAGAAATGTTCACTAGATACACTAATAGCGTCTTCTTCTGGGTGAAGTGTTATGTATGTAATAATGAAGAAGAACGATGAAAACGTGTCCAACTTCTATACAAGTTAATATTTATTGATTTAATTAGTCTAAATTAATTTAGAGTTGTGCTTCGAGATGGATCCAGTCCGTGGGAGGGGTTATATGGAGCGGCGGCTCTGCTGGGAAGTGACAGGAGGACGTTTTAAAAAAGAAGCTGGAAAACTGGAGCTCAGCATGGCAGGTCAGGAAACTAAAGCAAACCTCTGATGACAGACCGAAAAAATAAATAAATTAACAGTGCGCCTCCGATTCGTTTCTGTATTTCCAGACACTCAAACCACACATGAATGAACAGATCAGATATAAAAGACATTGTTTCCATCGAAGCATTTTGATTAAATTACACTGTGGATGAACTACATCGTGAACATTTTAAGGAAAAAAAAAAACAGATAAAATATCTCCTATATGTGAGTCAACATTTACCTAAAAGTGTCACGGTCTGGTTTCTTCCATTTAATAGATTCAAGGTTCAAGATTAAATACACTTTTAATTGTGTGTGTGTGTGTGTGTGTGTGTGTGTGTGTTAGTGAGAGAAAAGATGGAGAGAAAGGAACTGACATTTATTTACTGACTTGGAGTGTCGTATGGAGGAAGGAGAGGAGGAATTTCCCATGCGGTTTGCGGTGCATTTAGGAAGTAAAGAGAGCATTTATAAAAAGCCCGGGCGGAAACTGGGAAAGAAGGGAAGGCTGAGCAGCAGGCCAGGATCTGGTGTGAAGTTATTCCTGCCCTGAGAATTCCTCACACACAAAACCGGATAAGAACACTGTGAAGAAAAGGCCTGTCAGTAGTGCATCGCTCCTCCTCTCCTCCGCACTACTCGTTTTTGTATCAAATGACCTCAGCTCACAGTCTTTTCACCAGCTCCATCTTCCATGTCACTCGATACGAGCTGCTGAACCTGAGCTAACTACAAAACAGTTAAGCGAACGGCCAGAGGAGAGGCTTGGATCCGAGCGGACCTTAATGAATGCGAGAGACGCTCTCGTGGGATCGCGTTATTATTTTCCGTATGTTTTTCAGGGCGCCTGCTTTTTCCATTTTTCCAAGGCTGAGGTGGTTACGGTGCCTGATTGCAATCCATTTCTTGTTTGTTAAAATGAAACAGTCGAGGTCTGGTTATGGACTGATATCTTTGCGGTCTCGTATGACCTTTGACCTGAAGTTGCAGAGCATTTCAAGGACTCTTCCAAGAAAACCGATGTCACAGTTTTGAAACTGAGAAAAACAAAGAACTTGTAGAACTTCCTTTGATTCCCTTTGTTGGACAAATTTACCAGAAAATGCACTACACCTATACGAAGCTCAATGAATGATTACTACCAGTAATTAATTAAAGTTCGTTCATTAATTATCAATTCATTACTAACTCATGCTGAATTTGTTTAATTCATGGGATAATAATACAAAAAGAACACCAGATTGCAAAAGGAACTCACATTCAACGCAAACAAACAAGGACAGTGTGATTCGATTCATTTCTATTTAACGCTAATTACAACCATGAGACTGTTGTTTCAGATAAACACTCCTCCAAACCCTGAGCACATTTATCTGTTGAGACTGTATGTTACACATATATGTAACACCTTGATTCCCGCCTCCGCCTTGTGTGTGTGGAGTTTGCATGTTCTCCCCGTGCCTCGAGGGTTTCCTCCAGGGAACTCCGGTTTCCTCCCCCGGTCCAAAGGCATGCATGGTAGGTTGATTGGTATCTATGGAAAATTGTAGTGTGTGATTTATTGAATGAGTGTGTGTGTGTGTGTGTGCCCTGCGATGGGTTGGCACTCCGTCCAGGGTGTATCCTTCTTCGATGCCCAATGACGCCTGAGATAGGCACAGACTCCCCGTGACCCGAGAAGTTCGGATAAGAGGTAGAAAATGAATGAATGAATGAATGCATCTCAAAAACAAGGTGTGTAGTGACAGTCTGCACAGTCAATTTTAATTTAATGAAATCACAGAGGTTTGGTTCATACAAGCATGACAGCATGGATGCCTTAGTATACAGTTACCTACTGTAGATATTGTATCAATTTACAAAAACAGTATTTGAAACGATTAAAAATTGTGAAAACTGTTTTTAGATAATTAAAAGCTTCGGGATGGTGCCATTTTTAGACAATTTCAAGAAACGGCAAAAAAAAAAAAAAACTGTTGCCATGAATGTGGTCTACATTAGGGTTAGGGTTAGGATTGCCATGAACTAACTGGAAAAGGGTATGTTAACCAATTTAACTGCATCAACACCATGCAATTAAACAGACAACTTAAGCACTTTCATGTCAGACCACATCAGACTATCCGAGCATCGAATATTATACGTCTTATCCTATAACAAAAAGTATGCATTAAAGAGTTTTATTACTGGTACAGTAACATTAAAATAAATAAATAAATAAATAAATAAATAAATAAATAAATAAATAAATAAATAAATAAATAACACCTTCCTCCAGCATACACATATCTCTATACTATTACCTATTTTTAAACTATTTTTTTTTCTTACTTCCTGGGAACAGATTGAGAAACCTGAGAAGTCGAAACGTTCAGTTTCGAAGCCAAAGGTCATTCACGACCACCAAAGCAAGCGCCAGGTAAAGATGTCAGTCTGTAACCAGATCCTGAGTGTTTCCTACTGACAGATTCAGAGAGCAGGGAAAAATATGATCCCATGATAAATGCTGTTTCCATTAATAAACCCTGACAGACCCATTCTGTCACAAACGGCAAAGCAAAAGAGACAGAGATGCAGATTTTTCCCATTAAGACATGCCATTTAGCCCTCCGTGAAGAAGATGGACCACCAGTGAAGGAAATTTGATCATTTCAGAATCCAGTTTATTTCTACATGAGCCAAGGTTTAATTTTGGGGATCATTAGGTTCAGAAGACTGAAGAGAGACACAGGAACACTGTAACACTTACATTTACAATCCCCTTAGTTACAGGAAATTACCATAGATGTTAATTACCACTTTATTCCTCTCTGCTTCCTCAGGACTCAGAGAAAGCCTGGGTTGGCTCTCATCCTTCATCATCAAGATTATTAACGCTCTTTTACCAGTATTCCATTATACCAACAGAACAGAAATCAATTTAGTAGACATTTTCAATCAGTATAAAGAAGTGAACTATTTTAAGTCTGATATAAATTGATTATTCAGGACTCTGTTGACTTTCACTGAGACACATGTTTGTGTTCCTCTGTTGACAACCTCACACAGAATTTTATAGGTTGAAGATCAGAATTCCGTGTAACATACTGGAAGAAAGTCCTCCAGAAGTCCCGAATGTGTCTCCTTTCATATGAGCTTCATATTAACCTCCAATATGGATCGTGACATAAGAAAGATGTTGAACATGGACACAACCAAAGGCAGAAAACAGAAACATAATAAATCTATACGCTTTAATCTGATAACAGTCTTTGTGTCCACGTACTCTGAAATGTACTGCAGTGGCATTCTGTTTCTTCAGGTCTGGATTCATTACAATACTATGTAGTGTGTTAAGAAAAAGAAATGAACAAATGCAACATACATGGACATTTAATCCTATAGATATATTTCTAGACAAAGCATCGTTGAGAACTGTAGTATTTTATGTAACTGGTGTTCAAATTTCAGAAAGGTTTTTAGAAAAACATCTTATTAGTTTTACTTCGAAATAACTAAACCCGGCTATCGCTATGAATAATCAATGAAAGACATCCAAAAAATGAATGAGGTATTCAGAGAAGTGCCCAACACATCCCTACATAAGAAGACGTCATCGGCATTGACCAGGACAGTAGCACATGCCGAGATGTTTACAATGATCCAAAGCGTCTGCTTAACATTGCCTCCTCGTTACAGCCCGTGTGTGTGCTGTCACATACTGTACTCTTTACTATTTGTCTTTGTATGTGTCGTTGCTATGGAAAGCAGATTGCTGGTACGGTTGTGTTTGGACGTTGTGTGAATCGAGGTGGACGTACTGAGGCTGAGCAGTGTGTGAATGAAGACTCTTTCAGGCCGTGTCACCCCAGGAGAGATGTCACACGGCAGGTTGTGACGTTCTCCCCTCCTGTCTAGAACAATAGAAGGAACCAGCTGTGGCAGAAGGCTATGTGACAGCAGAGGTGCTGTTTACACACAACACACCTCCCTGCCAAGATTACACATGATGAGACACAAGCAGACGTCAAGCATTTGCTTTCAAATAAACTCACACTTCCACCTCACTTTCATATTCAAACATCCACCGGCACCTTCATCCCAAAATGTATTCATCCGTACAAAACCTTTTGGAAAGCCACCAATTTACAATTTCTACACTCTTCCGAATATAGATCTGGTTGAAATTCTTTCTGATGCACCTTTCTGAAACGCTCTGTTTAATTGTTCCCACAGAAAGCCGGCAGGAGATCTGGTTAACTCAAATGTCCACACAGAGTCACACAAGAACATGCATTTTCTATGGAGCTGCAATTGCAGCAACAAATAACATGTTAATTAGAAATGATGCAATAAATAAAAAAATAAAAAAAAATTCGAAAGAATTATTGAAATATTTAAAATTTATGGTGTAAATCATCAAACCTACTTATCGACAATTAATTGCTGGTCCTGCTACACACACAAAGGAGGAAAAAATGCATCTCTTGTTGCTTGCTGATATGAATGCAGGGCTTTCCTGGTTAAAAATGATGTAACTCTGTAGAATGAATTTTTCTCTGTTGAGGCAACCCTGTCATTCTGCATACTAGTTATATAAAAGTTATTGGACCTTCACTGAGATGAAGCAACCGTTTGAGGATCCTGAGGAATCTAGTGATGTACCAGCTTCAGCTGGATTCTGCTTCATGAAGTATTCAGACATTCTAAGAGGAGATGCTAACTCCATCTCAACAACCTCCTCATCAGTACACAATTGTAGGACTGTATATTTACAATCACACCCTCTAGTGTCACCCAAATGAGGATAAGGTTCACAATACAAATAAAAATGAAATGAAATTGAATTGAATTGAAAAAGTTTTGCAGTTTCATTGCAATACATGAGTATGTACTGTACATCTAATGACTTTCTTTCTACGCTTAATTAAATTGTTTGGAGAAAAATTAAATGGCTAAACAGTGTCCAATCTTATCCGGAAAGGGCCGGTGTTGGTGCAGGTTTTCAATCCAACCAAGCAGAAGCCACACCATCTACTAAAAGCCAAGGACAACTGATTAAACAGGTGGAATCAGGTGTGGCTTCTGCTTGGTTGGAATGAAAACCTGCACCCACACCGGCCCTTTCCGGATAAGATTGGACGCTGCTGGGGCTGACTTATTTAATATGAATTATTCATTCATTCATTCATTCATTTTCTAACGCTTTATCCGAACTTCTCGGGTCACGGGGAGCCTGTGCCTATCTCAGGTGTCATTGGGCATCAAGGCAGGATACACCCTGGACGGAGTGCCAACCCATTACAAGAAAACAATTTTCCAGAGATGCCAATCAACCTACCATGCATGTCTTTGGAGCAGTGTGTGAAGGAAACCGGAGTACTCGGAGGAAACCCCCGAGGTACAGGGAAAACACAGTTCAAACTGTATATAATATGTACTATAAAGTATATAATATACTTTAATTAAAGCTTAAGTAATTAACAATGTCTAAGCATTATAATATAATTTACTTAGTAATTAATTAAATAATTAATTAGTAATTAATTAATGCTTAATTAATCATCAATTTATGAAGCTTAATTTTTATTGCATTTATAACATAGTATAGTATACATATATATTTACAAATATATATATTTATATATATATATATATATATATATATATATATATATATTTTCTATCCAAAATTTTTTATATTTTAATATATGTATATATTTAAAAAAAAAAAAAAAAGCAACACATTTTATTGATTGCTTATTTCGAATCCTTTATAATAACTGTTTACTTTTTTACAAATACATTTAATTCAGATATAAAATTATATATATATATATATATATATATATATATATATATATATATATATATATATATATATATATATATAATATTTAGATATTTACTTATAAATATGTATATTTGTTAAGAATATTTGGGGAAAGATTAGGGAAGGAAAATTTTACTATCAGACCTTAAACTATTAACCTCCTTTATAAATACTGGATATAAGAGAAAGTTAAAAGTCTAGGACATGTTATGTATGGTTATTTATGTTAATCTTATGAAACTGGTGTCTAAAGTATTAACAGCATGTGAACATTCGGTAGGAAGGAAATTTTGTAAATTATATAATTATTTTGCAATGCAGAAAACATATACAGTAGTAACAGTGGGACCTATTTAGTGTGTACTTTCTTGTCTTTCTCACGCCACACACACACACACACACACACACACACACACACACACACACACACACACACACACACACACACACACACACACACACACACACACACACACACACACACACACACACGTGCACACCCACCCACACACTCTCCAGCTCTTTCCTGAAGGTAGGCCATGGCCCTTTATATTTAGATCACAGCTGTCCTGCATGGAAACATTCGAGGCCTTGAGCAGCCACGCCGACTGGAATGAGATTTTCACCACAGACCCCCAGACACACCACATCCACTACACAAACAAAAGTGTCCATGACTTGAAGACAGACAAGTCAGCAGACTGACTAAAATAATATGTACAGACAAAATACTTGGACAAAATCATAGATATTTATGCTGTTTCATATACAATGCATAAAACATGATAACAGTGTGTGAAACAAAGTGCAGGTGTGTTTTGACCTGAAAGGGCAGTTTAAATGCCTGCGTAGTTAACAGGAAATATGTTACTGGAAAGCTGATGTTCATTCACATAGTCAGATGACTGTACACACCCACATAAATGGCTGTAACTAAGTGAAGTGAAAGTGGGAAAGCGGAAACTGAGACATAGTGGAAAGTGTTTATTCATGTGGAACTAAACTTCTGTTATACACTAGAGAGGAGTTTGTTTCCTATTCTGATGCAGCCCACCATAAGCAGTTATGTTACATAGAAAACTGCAAATAAATAAACTCATCTTCTAAATTGTACACAAATATCTTCCCTATGTGTTTGTTTGTTAGCGCTGGGCATCGGTACACTGCACCATATGTTCATTTATTGCTCTCTAATTCCTGCCACCACCCTAAATTGTCTGTGGTGTATGAATAGGTGTGCAAATGTGTGTGAGTGTGTCCAGGGTGTGCCTTGTGTCCCAAGGGGTAGACTCCAGGTTCCTAACAATTCAGTGTAGTATAAGGGGCATGTGGCAACCTAGTGGTTAAGGTGTTGAGCTTCCAATCAGGAGGTTGTGAGTTCTATCCCTGGTCCACTAAGCTGCCACTGCCGGGCCCCTGAGTAAGGCCCTTAACCCTGTTGAGTTATGAATGCCAGTGATGATGTTTTACAATATGAGTATGTCGTCATGTCTCTGGAAATGGAGTCATCACTGTTCCGTGTGGTGAGCCACAGTCTTTACCAGTGCCCAAGGGGTAGACTCCAGGTTCCTAACGATTCTGTGTAGTATAAGGGGCATGTGGCAACCTAGTGGTTAAGGTGTTGAGCTACCAATCAGAAGGTTGTGAGTTCTATCCCAGGTCCACTAAGCTGCCACTGCTGGGCCCCTGAGTAAGGCCCTTAACCCTCAATTGCTCAATTGCATAAACATGAAATAATGCATTATAATCATTTAGGGTCATTATAGCACAGTTACTTCACATAAATGTAATAGAATGTGATATGAGATTTTTGTGCTGTAATTTTGTACATAACTAATTTCAATTTGGCTTTTTTTTTCTTCTCATTACCGCATGAGACCACCGAGCTGCGACTGCTGGGCCCTTGAGAAAGGCCCTTAACCCTCCATTTGCTCAGTTATATAAATGAGATAAATGTAAGCTGCTCTGGATAAGGACACTTACCAAATGCTATAAATGCAAATTAATGTTTGAAATTGGAAATTTGTGAATTTAATAAAGGCAAACTGATGATTTATATATATTTACTCTTCTTTTTCTTCTGCATATAAGGTTATTCTAACATGCATATACAGTATCTATCTATCTATCTATCTATCTATCTATCTATCTATCTATCTATCTATCTATCTATCTATCTATCTATCTATCTATCTATCTATCTATCTATCTATCTCAATATATATTAACATATCATTAATTAAGCCTATTAGTTTCCTTTCTAGAGGAAATTATTCTTTCACTAAATAATACAGTAATACCGTTCAACAGAATTAAAAAAAAAGAATTAGAATTAGGTAATGGTATAGTGCTGTGTTTTTATTTCCCCAAAGAATCATATAATGAACATAAATAAATAAATCTGAGATATTTTTAATACCCAAGATGATGTTGTTGCAAGTATTTGCAAAATGCTAATGATTTGGTAAATTTTGTGATTTTCTATATTTTACTGCCACCAATGCAAAAATATAATTTTAAATGTAAATAAAATTCAATTAAATTTTGCAGATTAAACCCATGCACACTGGGTGAGTATGAAGAGTTTTAAGTTTACATTTACATTTACTTGTACAGCATTTGGCAGACGCCCTTATCCAGAGCGACGTACATAAGTGCTTAAATCTCTAACATTGAATACATTAATGCTGGTTCACTAGGTTACATACTTAAGATACCATGAGTTTAAAACATTTGTTCAAAGTTACAATGAAAAAGTGTCAAAGGTTTTTATTTTTTTTTATTTTATTTTTTTTTAAATGCAAAAGATAAGGAAAGAAGTGCTAGTTGAAGTGTTTCCCGAATAAGTAGGTCTTCAACCGCCGCTTGAAAATAGTTTAAGAGACGGTCTTTCTTCCAATCACAAAATCCTTCCAGTGTACTGGAACATTTGCGACCTAAAAATCCCTCAATGCACTGCAAGGGCACATCGTTGCTCACTTTCAGCTCCCTTTACTGAAAATGACGTCATATTTTTTAAAAAGCGTTTCAGATTAAAAAAAATAAAAAATAGACGGACTTTTAGCAAAGTGACATTGCCGTAGCTCTCAAATAGTACTGATATACGTTAGCATAACTTTATTTATCCTTGGTATTTTAACATTTTATATCCGGTTTGTTTGAGTCTGCTTGAAGTACCATGACAGAAATGTGTGTCATTACCAAATCTACCACATGAATATGACATGAAAGTTATGTTTTTTATTTACACTGATTACCGAGTAAAGTTATCCATAAACAACCACATTTCACTTCAAGCTTGTTTGCATCTGGTAAGAGTGCCGCGGTAGCCTGTTGTTGATGAATGCTAGTGATGACGTTTTACAATGCGAGTATGTTGTCATGTCTCCGGAAATGGAGTCATCACTGGTCCAACATGTGGTGTGCCACAGTCTTTACCAGTGCCCCAACTCGTGCACACCATGAACTGATTTACGCCCTAGGGGGCCAGGGAGCCGATTGAGACGTACCGTTTAAATGCCACATCAGGGCCATGTGATTAGAAAGCATTTTCCCAGAATCCACAGTCAAACATTAAACCACAAACCAAGTCACATGATCCACTCTATTGTTCTAGTTCTCCAGATTTCTAATCACAACAATCTGTTCCCAATTAGCACACTTCCTATAAATAACTCAGACTTGGTAGAGGTCTTGCTCCTAGCATTCACCCGGTGATGTTATTGAACCTCTGCAGTTGTGCATGTAGTTTTCTGCTATTGACTCTGTTTTGTTTTGTTTATTAAGTTATAGATTTGTCACATATGCCTTCTGATCATTTGATATTTGGCTATCGATTTTTGAGTTTGTCTGCTTTTAAAAAAAAAAAAAAAAAAAAAAAGCATGCACTTGCATCCAAACCTTGTCTATGTACATCATGTGCTTTTTTTTTTTGGAAGAAGTCAGCTTCCTGAAAGCAAAAAAATACAAAATGTTCTTAATTAATAATATAATAAGTGCAATTTAAATTAGGTTTGTTATATCCATTCAGGCTCATCGTCCCTTTGTTTCTGTCAACTTTCAGACTTATCAGCAACGAGTGTGTGATGTATAATTCAATTCAATTCAATTCAAGTTTATTTGTATAGCGCTTTTTACAATTGACATTGTCTCAAAGCAGCTTTACAGAACATAAACACAGAACAAAGGGTTATTATAAGAATAATATAAAGATCAATAGAATGCAAAATTCAAGAATAATATTAGATAGATTTAGTTCACAATGTGTACAGTACATATATATCCCCAATGAGTGACTCAGGCAGCAGTGGCAAGGAAAAACTCCCTTAGATGATGAAGGAAGAAACCTCGAGAGGAACCAGACTCAAGGGGAACTTCATCCTCATATGGGTGACACTGGAGGGTGTGGTTATAAATATACAGTCTAACAAATGATGTATAGATGCAAAAGATCACGTCGAGTTCACATCTTTTTAGTATAGCAGAATCTACTGTAAGTGTAGCTGATAGATCTCTAGATGAATCAGGGTTCGCTGGGTCGGCCTCATCTCAGTGGAGGTCCAAAATCTTCATCGCACGGAAGACGATCGGAGCTGGTATAATATCTGGATCCCTTAGGATGGGTACAAAGAGAGAAGCAGTGTAGAGGGATTAACATATCTGCTGTTCATAATATTTGCAAGTCTCATATAATAGTGCACAGTATTATGGGATGTATTATGTGTACGCCTGACTAAAGAGATGAGTTTTTAATCTACATTTAAACTGGGAAAGTGTGTCTGAGCCCCGAACGCTATCAGGAAGACGATTCCAAAGTTTGGGAGCTAAATAAGAAAACGCTCTACCACCTTTAGTAGACTTAGATATTCTGGGAACTACCAGAAGCCCTGAGTTTTGTGATCTCAGAGAGCGTGAAGGATTGTAACGTGTTAGAAGACTAGTTAGATACATGGGAGCTAAACCATTAAGGGCCTTGTACGTAAGTAGCAGCAGTTTGTAATCAATTCTAAACTTAACAGGTAGCCAGTGTAGAGATGATAAAATTGGGGTTATATGGTCATACTTTCTTGTCCTAGTGAGAACTCTTGGACTAACTGTAGTCTATGTATTAAAGATGCAGGACAACCACCTAGTAATGCATTACAATAGTCCAGTCTAGAGGTCATGAACGCATGAACTAGCTTCTCAGCATCAGATACAGACCAGATGTTTCTCAGCTTGGCAATGTTTGGCAATAAAAGGTGGAAGAAGGCTGTTTTTGTAGTATGGGTGTGAAAAAATGCTCTAAACAAAAGAAAGCTTTCAGAAATATAAACAATGAGTGTTTATTTCTGTCAATTTACAAAATGCAAAGTGAGAAAACAAAAGAAATATCTAAATCAATTCAATATTGAAATATCGGTGTTATTTTTTTTTTTGCCTTCAAACCAGCATGAAGTGATGGCACGGCCCCCGCAGAGCCCTGATCTCAACATCATCCAGTGTGTCTGGGATTACATGAAGAGACAGAAGGATGTGAGAAAGCCGACATCCACAGAAGATCTGTGGTTAGTTCTCCAAGATGTTTGGAACAACCTACCACCCGAGTTCCTTTAATAACTGTGTGCGAGTGTTCCTAGAAGAATTGCTGCTGTTTTGAAGACAAACGCTGGTCACACCAAATATTGTTTAGATTTAGATTTCTCTTTTGTTCATTCACTGCATTTTGTTCAGTAATGAAAATAAAGGTTTAACACTTAATTTTTGAAAGCATTCTTTATTTACAGCATTTTTTTCACATTTGCCTAAAAATTTTAATATATATTGAATTATTATTTGTGGGAAATGAAGAGAAAATAGTGCACCAGGAACTATACACGATTGTGACAAGAAGATAATGATGTACTTTATCTGCTTTCATGAGGTTCAGCTGTGCATACCCTCTCCTGGGATTTCCCACAGTTGTGTGTGTGTGTATGTGTGTGTGTCTAGACATACTGACCTTACTGACCTTAATGTGTCAGCACAAACTGCTGCTTTCTATGAGTTTGAATGAGAGGGAGTGTATTCTTTTTATATGTGCGTGTACAGATGTATTTGTGCGAGTGTGTGTGTGTGTGTGTGTGTGTGTGTGTGTGTGTGTGTGTGCGTGTGTGTGTTGTTGCTGTCATTTTTAAATAATCTGACCTCTTTTCAAAACCGTCTCACTCCCTGAGTTTCCAAGGGAGCTTCTGAAGTCAGTTTCACTAGCAGATTGGGGAAAAGCAGACAGCTGGAGTGTAACATGAGACCACAACAGACAGATATTTAAAAGGAAAACCTTTACTGATGGACTGTTTTTGGCATGGTAAAGGCCACAGGTCCAAGGTCACCCTCCGGGAATTGTCCCAATATTGCCCTTGTTTCCGTAACAGACAATATACCCTAACACCCTGTCAGTAACTACACGCACAGAAGTACTGCCTGTAATCTATTATTTTTGGTTTCAGTTTACGCTTCAACAGCTGGCACCATGAAATTGAGGAAGTACAGCTGAGTGCAAAAGTTTGCATATCCCCATGGTTTATCAATGTGAACCAAGAACATTTACAGCTATTGTAGAATTTAAAGATGAATTGGTTCCATAGTCACTAATTACATTAAAGTAAATGTTACAGCAAATGTTACTTTAAAAAATAAATGATGTGTATTCTTTACACGTGATGACACCAATCCAAAATACAAAGCAAAATTCATTCATTCATTCATTCATTCATTTTCTACCGCTTATCCGAACTACCTCGGGTCACGGGGAGCCTGTGCCTATCTCAGGCGTCATCGGGTATCAAGGCAGGATACACCCTGGACGGAGTGCCAACCCATCGCAGGGCGCACACACACTCTCATTCACTCACACACGATGGACAATTTTCCAGAGATGCCAATCAACCTACCATGCATGTCTTTGGACCTGGGGAGGAAACCACACAAAAAAAAAAAATACAGCAGATAAAAAAAGTTAAGAGGATTAAAGGATAAATGCTACGGCTTATTGTTTTGTTTAAGTGATGTGTAATAAATCAGTTATAGAGTATATAGTAAACAGTCGTTTTTTCTTACTCTTTTTACGTTTACATGAAAAATAAATTCAACTAATGTTGCAAAGACACTGCAAACTCCTGAAGGCTGTACTGGGAACTCCAGAAAAGTTATATTATTTATTTTTTTGCCTGACTGTCACAAAGCACTGACACTGGAGACTCCTTCCAAAACTTTTTCGAAGCTGTATTTGGAGCATCTGATATACAACCCTTATAAGTTGTTCTATAGAAACATGTTTAGAAAGAAGGTATTAATTTAAACCTGACATTTGTCTAGCTCCCTTTAGAGCTGCCGGAAAGAAACTGAAGATTTTTTGACCAATCAGATTCAAGAATTTGTACAATATTCTGCTGTAGATTGCAGGGGCGGTTCTAGGATTTCATCTTTAGGGGTTTTTAGCCCTCAGTGAGAATTTAAAACAAGAAGAGTTTTATATTATATATTATATGACTACATAGTAAGGCAAAAGTTATGGTATTATTTAAAATGGCAAAAGTGGACACCAAAATGTTATGCATGATGTAATGATGCCAGTGATGCTTGAATCAGATCAGTTCATGTATGTGTGCATTCTCTACAAACAGTGTGTCCAATGTATGCAGTCATTAATAAGCAAATATTCACAAGACAAAGACCAAATCAATAAGTGTTATTTTTATTTAGTATTGTGTGGATTGTTTGAATTAATATTTTGTTTGTGCTACAACTCTGGTAATAAGAATAGTGAAATTTCACTACTTCTGGTTGCCGTCTTTGCGGCTTTCCGCCGATCAACGTTATAGATAAACGCCTCCAGCTCTGACTGACGTGCACGATGCGCGTTCCTGTGCTTCTCCAAATAAAGCAGACAGCTGATGACACACTTTTGAAAGACTACAACGCACGTGCGCAAAAGCAAAGTAAAAAAAATTCGTTCTTGGATCAAACTGATAAATAATTTTCTTTCCCGTCGACGACATGTCCTGCATTTTAACGTAATTTTTATTGTTTATTTATGAAAGTACAAATTATACTTATAGTTTTAGGGTGGCTGAGATCACAGACAGGGGGCTGAAGCCACCCTAAAAAAGGTCTAGAACCGCCCCTGGTAGTTTGTATCGTAGTCTTTTCTAATGTTCTTAGCTCTGTGATGTTTTATGTAGCATCGTGTTCCTGGAGGAACATGTGTACTATGTCAGATATATATATATATATATATGATGAATGAATGAATGAATGAATATGTTCATATATGGTCAAAATGATGATAAAATATTCTTGACATGACTTGATTAAAAGACTGGATATAAGTAGAGTATCATGTAGCAATCTTGGGATTTCCATTCCCCAAAAAACTCAGTACTCTTGTTAAAAAAGACATGTCCTCCATCAGCTCTCTTAATTGCTTTGAATTACTTCCCTTGTAGCCTAATATAACAAAGTGGATTTGAATGAAACGGATGAAAGGACATTTGTGTGTGTGGTCTGGATATGAGAGTTGTCTTTTAACAAAACATTTTTATAGGGGTCATTCTGAGAAACTAATAGTGTGAATAAAGTGATTTGTAAATATATATGATCTTTAATGGACTACACAAAAAAGCAATGGGACACTAGATGTGTTAGCACAGTGTATTCTTACATCTGCAACCAAAATGATCTACCTATAAACAAAGAAATATTGTAACTTCTGCATATGTGAGTGTGTGTACTTTCTTTAGTGGACTTGTGTACAATATGTACAAGGGGTACAGAGGTCCTAGGACCCTTTAATTATTTTGTTCCCATACCATGGAGCATAAAGAGTGCTGCTTCTCAAGCTCAGGAACCAAAGAGAGCATTGTCTCCAAATTAGGGGCTTCAACATGATCCACAAAAGATCAGACTCAAATGCGATGGTTGCGGGTTTGAAGGAGATCATCAAATTTCTCTGAAACACTTTAACCACAGTCCTTGGAGCGTTTGGCACTAAAAAAAATTGGGTTTAAATTTGATCCTGGTCAAAGATCAAAGATCAGCCAGTGTGGAACAAGCGTCTCTTCAAACACTGGTCAAGCTGAACTCTTTTGAACCGCTCTGATTTCCGTTTTCCTGAGACACGGCCAGTTTAGCATGTCATATATCTCATTATGTCTTTTCCATTTGGACGCTGCTGTTGTGTTTCTACTCATAGGTCTGGAAAACATACAGAGTAATTGAAGAGCAATTTTATTCAGAGGAATCTAAGAGTGTGTTGTGACAAATGCTGCTTCATGCTACAGTGAATTTTTGTTTTTTTTGTTTTGTGCTTCCCTTTTCCTTTTTTTTTATGAGGTATGAACTTTATTTGTGACGGCGATTACTTGTGCGAATTAGTTAATAGGAAACTTCATGAGGTAGTGCCATTGTTGGTAATGTTTTATTTAGCACGCAGCTCCTTGCATGGCTATTGTTGTAGTCTAAAGGTTGGGCTTATATCGAGGGCAGGAAGGTGTATTGTATTTCATGTATTTCAACCACAGAATAAGAGAAAAATGGTAGGAGATTGTGAACTTTTAAAAAAAAAACCTTATCATTCTTCATATTTTACAATAAGTGTCGCTATATGGAGACAAAGTTTACCAAATATTAATTAATTCAATGTATTTGTATAGCACTTAACAATGGGCAGCTTGACAGAAGTACAGAAACCGAATAAAAAAAAATTTAAGTTTCAAATTAGGTTATAATTTATCACTAACGTTTAGCCCCGATGATTTTAGCAATGGTAGCTCGGGGAAATTCTGAGATTATATGAGGAAGAACCCTTGAGAGGAACCATTCACAGAAGGCAACCTCATCATTTGGGGGACACCGGACAGTAAATAATGCCAATGTAAATAATATTCTTTCTACAACAGTTTGTAGTCGAGTGGAATTCCGCAACCAAGAGCCCCTGAGGAACTAACAGGTCAGAGTCATTTCTGAGTTCATTACAAACACTAATTCCTTCCTGCCAAAGCCACATATGTTATGTGTTATTATGAATAACTTTAAATGTATTCAATTTAAGTCTAGATTTTTGCATGGTGCCTAACTTTCTGTCATGAAGTGACACGGTGAGACAAAGGCGAGTGAGGATCCAAATGCAGTTTAAAGGTTTTTACTAAACAAAACACAAACAAACAGGCAGGCAACACGGAACAAACAGGAAACGGGAACATGGACATGCACACACCAACAACGACCAACAACATTGAAGTGAACAGACAGAGTATATATGGTGAACGAGAACCAATCACAAAACAGAGACAGACAAGGACTAAGACAAAACACCTGGGGAAGAGAATGAATGTAATTAGTGTCCATGGTAACAGATAGGTGGGCGGGGTCAACAATTAACATCAGGGAGAGACGGCAGACAGAAACAAGGGGAAAACACAGACAGACACATTACAGAGCCCCCCCCCTACGAGCGGCTTCCAGACGCTCCCAAGTCCACAAAACCCCGTTCAGGTGGGTGGAGCGAAGGCGCAACCAGGGTGGGAGGGCGGGTCGGGTTCGTGTAGTGGTGGCGCCCGCCGAGCAGGAGGCCGGGGTGGCGCCGGCCGAGCCGGAGGCCAGGGCGGCGCCGGCAGAGCAGGAGGCCAGGGCGGCGCCGGGAGAGCAGGAGGCCAGGGCGGCGCCGGGAGAGCAGGAGGCCAGGGCGGCGCCGGGAGAACAGGAGGCCAGGGCGGCGCCGGAGGCAGAGCCAGAGACCAGAGCAGGACCGGAGACCAGGGTGGTGCTGGAGGCGGAGCCAGAGACCAGAGCAGGACCGGGGACCAGGGTGGTGCTGGAGGCGGAGCCAGAGACCAGAGCAGGACCGGAGACCAGGGTGGTGCTGGAGGCGGAGCCAGAGACCAGAGCAGGACCGGAGACCAGGGTGGAGCGAAGGCGCAACCAGGGTGGGAGGGCGGGTCGGGTTCGTGTAGTGGTGGCGCCCGCCGAGCAGGAGGCCGGGGTGGCGCCGGCCGAGCCGGAGGCCAGGGCGGCGCCGGCAGAGCAGGAGGCCAGGGCGGCGCCGGCAGAGCAGGAGGCCAGGGCGGCGCCAGCAGAGCAGGAGGCCAGGGCGGCGCCGGCAGAGCAGGAGGCCAGGGCGGCGCCGGCAGAGCAGGAGGCCAGGGCGGCGCCGGGAGAACAGGAGGCCAGGGCGGCGCCGGAGGCAGAGCCAGAGACCAGAGCAGGACCGGAGACCAGGGTGGTGCTGGAGGCGGAGCCAGAGACCAGAGCAGGACCGGGGACCAGGGTGGTGCTGGAGGCGGAGCCAGAGACCAGAGCAGGACCGGAGACCAGGGTGGTGCTGGAGGCGGAGCCAGAGACCAGAGCAGGACCGGAGACCAGGGTGGAGCGAAGGCGCAACCAGGGTGGGAGGGCGGGTCGGGTTCGTGTAGTGGTGGCGCCCGCCGAGCAGGAGGCCGGGGTGGCGCCGGCCGAGCCGGAGGCCAGGGCGGCGCCGGCAGAGCAGGAGGCCAGGGCGGCGCCGGCAGAGCAGGAGGCCAGGGCGGCGCCGGGAGAGCAGGAGGCCAGGGCGGCGCCGGGAGAACAGGAGGCCAGGGCGGCGCCGGGAGAACAGGAGGCCAGGGCGGCGCCGGGAGAACAGGAGGCCAGGGCGGCGCCGGAGGCAGAGCCAGAGACCAGAGCAGGACCGGAGACCAGGGTGGTGCTGGAGGCGGAGCCAGAGACCAGAGCAGGACCGGGGACCAGGGTGGTGCTGGAGGCGGAGCCAGAGACCAGAGCAGGACCGGAGACCAGGGTGGTGCTGGAGGCGGAGCCAGAGACCAGAGCAGGACCGGAGACCAGGGTGGTGCTGGAGGCGGAGCCGGAGGCCAGAGCAGGACCGGCGACCAGGGCGGTGCTGGAGGCGGAGCCAGAGACCAGAGCAGGACCGGGGACCAGGGTGGTGCTGGAGGCGGAGCCAGAGACTGGAACGGAGTTGGCAGCCAGGGTGGTGCTTTGGGCCTATGAACAGGGACAGGAGGTAGAAGGGCTGGCAAGTCCAGCGAAGCAAAACACAGGAAAACAGAAACATGCATAGGTTCAGGCCAGGCAGAGAGTTCAGGTAGTTTGGGTGTCATGATGTCGACCGCGTCCTCTGACTCAGTCATTTCGGTCGACCCGGCCGATTCCGTCGACCCGGTCGGTTCGGCAGGTTCTGTCGACCCGGCAGGTTCCGTCGACCCGGTCGGTTCGGCAGGTTCTGTCGACCCGGCAGGTTCCGTCGACCCGGTCGGTTCGGCAGGTTCTGTCGACCCGGCAGGTTCCGTCGACCCGGCAGGCCGCCTGAGCCGACCTCATCGGGGTATCGGCTTGTTTGGAGACCAGCCGGTTAGCATGGGCCTCAGCCGAGCATGCCGGTACGGTAGCCATGAGAACTGGCTCGGTCACAGATGTGCACGGGACTGGGCTGGACGGAGGCATTGTAGGGCATTCGGGCGTCCGTGGCTGGTTCCGCTCTGTAGCCCACGGACCCCAATGCTTGCTGCACCCCACCAAAAAAATATTTACGGCCGGCTTCCGTCTCTACACTGCTCAAGGTTAGAGCGGACCCACCCAGGAGCAATGCCAAATTGACGAACTCCGAGAATGACTTTATCTCTCGGGTAGACGGCATCAAGTATCGCAGGATGTTCTTTAGTCCGTGCTTAAAAATGTCCTTGAGAGCCTTCTCGTCAAAGTTGACCTGATTGCACAGGTCCACGAATACCTCCGTATATTCCTCGACCGGGGAGTCCTCCTGACATAGACGACACAGGATTTCTGCGGGATCCATGTGGTGAGTCGTTCTGTCACGGTTAGTCACAGGTTGATGCGGATCCATTGGAGGTTGGTCGTTCTGTCACGAAGTGACACGGTGAGACAAAGGCGAGTGAGGATCCAAATGCAGTTTAAAGGTTTTTACTAAACAAAACACAAACAAACAGGCAGGCAACGCGGAACAAACAGGAAACGGGAACATGGACATGCACACACCAACAACGACCAACAACATTGAAGTGAACAGACAGAGTATATATGGTGAACGAGAACCAATCACAAAACAGAGACAGACAAGGACTAAGACAAAACACCTGGGGAAGAGAATGAATGTAATTAGTGTCCATGGTAACAGATAGGTGGGCGGGGTCAACAATTAACATCAGGGAGAGACGGCAGACAGAAACAAGGGGAAAACACAGACAGACACATTACACTTTCATTCATTCATTCATTCATTCATTCATTTTCTACAGCTTATCCGAACTACTCGGGTCACGGGTAACCTGTAAATCTCAGGCGTCATTGGGCATCAAGGCAGGATACACCCTGGACGGAGTGCCAACCCAGTGCAGGGCACACACACACTCTCATTCACTCACACACTATGGACAATTTCCAGAGAAACCTGCCATGCATGTCTTTGGACCGGGGGGAGGAAGCCGGAGTACCCGGAGGAAACCCCCGAGGCATGGGGAGAATATGGCAAAATATGGCAATTAATTGCAATTCATCTGATCGCTCTTCATAACATTCTGGAGTATATGCAAATTGCATTCATAAAAACTAAGGCAGCAGACTTTTGGCCAAAATCTCAAAACTTTTGGCCACAGCTGTATATAATTTTAACCAGTTGGACACGCTTCATTTAATGCAACAAACTCTTTTGGTTTAATTCCTGTTAAGCATATATATGAGTGTTTATACATATTTGTTTAGATCAGTAAACAAACACAGTTTCTATACTGTGAACCTTGGGTGACAACTTGCAGCTAGCAGACGTTTGGTTTAGCCTGCTAGTCTGCTCCCTGGCCCCG
Source organism: Tachysurus fulvidraco (assembly GCF_022655615.1). NCBI lineage: Eukaryota > Metazoa > Chordata > Actinopteri > Siluriformes > Bagridae > Tachysurus > Tachysurus fulvidraco. The sequence goes on from NC_062525.1 coordinate 5,396,961, forward strand.
GCTCTGCATTGTCACTGATTAATTAGGCTTATCTAATTCTATGTGCTATGTTGCAATAAAGGAAAGTAGCACTTTCCTGAGTGGAATGCACACTATTCCGGCAGCAACCTTAACCAGTTGTATGCTACATCACAACCCCGCATTGGGATGTGGTTTAATTGTTTGCTAATTTGCACACCTCTACAATATTGCTTTTAGTAATCTTTGACTTCTCTGACTGACTAAGGCATATATCATTATCTCCTACATGGAAAACTATCTTCAATGCTTGCCTTGGACCCTAAGATTACCCGCTATGTCCGGCAACCTGGCTCCTGGAGTACTGCTGGAGGCCCTAAAGGCCTAGCTAATTTTACAAATAAACACTATAGAGTATATCTTGTTACATGATAGCTTGTAAATTATAGCAGTGAAGCACACAATCAGAAAGGAAATCACAGAAGATGTCTATTTATGCTGTAGAATTACATTTTCCTTTTACTGGAATTAAGAGGGCCAAACCTGTCCCAGCATAATGCAAAGTGCACCATGCCAGCTCCATGAAGACTCTCTGACTCTCAAGAACTCTGAGTCAACTCCACTGACCACCTTTAGGATGAACTCGAACACAGACTGCCCCCCAGACATCCATTGGAGCCATGCTCCAAAATCTAGTGGAAAGTCTTTCCAGAAATTTGTTACGATCCCAGAGAGTGTTTAGGGGTATGGATGGGATGTAACAACATGAAATGATTATAAGGTTGATTTTTGGTGTGTATGTGGCAATCAATGACAAGGACAACAGATAGTGGGCAAAACCTGTATCTATTAATATACAAGTGTTGGTGACAAGTGCAAAAAAAAAGTATGATGATATTTACATTTACAGAAAACAGATAAAGACAAAAAAGGGGACAGGGACACGAGCGGTGCCAAGACAAAGAAATAAGCAAAACAAAACCACTCGAACTTGAATTTATCCCTCTAACCTAAACTATAAAGGAAAAGTAATGAGACAAATCTTCAGCGTCAAACGACGCCCTAACTACCCTACCCTACACTACCTACCCAAACAAAACGTACAGAGGATGGCACGCACTCCTAACCTAGAGTGTCTAATACAGAAATTATTACCTACACGTTGCACAATGTATGTCACGTGACGTACTCACCTGTCCACTTTCCCCAATATAAACAAAGCCACATACACAGGGCGAGAACGAGGGACTAACAAATTGGGTTAATTGAACAGTCTGACAAACGAACGGAAAAACACCACAACAAACAAACAAATCAGCACATGTTATCAAACAGGGGTCAAGTTCAACAGGAACACGAGCGAACTGGCATGAATGAATGGTGGCGGGTTTAAATAGGCGAGATCGGGTGTTGATTGGTGGATCGATTATAAGAGCAAACTGAGGACTAAATCTGTAATAGGATGTTCAACAAGCATATATGAATGTGATGGTCAGGTGTCCAAATACTTCTGGCCATATAACACCCACACACACACACACACACACACACACACACACACACACTCACACACACACACACAAAATGAATTTGGAGTTTTCATCCTTCAAGTCTGCTCCATCTCACAGACATAAAGCTCAGAAACTCTTGAAGTGGTTTAATTTGTGGAAAAATCTGGGCAGCGTGAAAATCTCAGTTGGAAAGTCTTCCTGTACATCTTTGTCTCTTTTTGTTTTCTCTCTCTGTGGTTCCCATGTCGTGACAGCACACAGGCGTCATGTCATTTCGTATTTGGATGTGTTATTAGCTTTCATTAGTGCCATGCTTCAGCGCTGTTTTAGCTTTGGCATTGTCATAGAGACCAGCTGCTTGAATGCCTCTTAGCTCTTGTGTGGGCAAAGCTGCCTTAATTTGACAAACTGCCTCCAGAGCCATCATCCTTGTTTTTGTTCTTTTCACAAGATATTAGATAAAAGCGAAATGGAATTTTGTTTTTCAAACTCGAAAGATGAAAATTATAGCACAGCCTAGAAACCAGTCGAGTGGTGAATGGCAGATAGTCTAAAGCCATACTCGGAATGTTAGACACATTTTTATTCCTCTGTGTGAAGAAGGGCCACTGGTCTTTACTCTGGGTCACAAATGTCTTCTTTCTTTTGTACTTGGTAAAATGTTTTGCTTTAAAAACCTGCAGGAAGAAAGGGAGATAAGTGGAAATGGTACAAAGTGAGAAAGATTAATTCATGGCACTTGAACTATGAGAGCTTAGTTCACGCCTGCCTGTGACTGAAAACTCCAAATGGCATTTAATCACTTTCTTAGAATAATGTTTCACTATTATTAACTGGCTATTCATAATTCCTGGACATATGACAGAACATAAGGTGTAATATAGCCCCATAATTAATAATTGGTGATGCCAACTGCTGAGACAGTAAAATCACTTAGCCTCTTCTCTTAAAATCTAATGAAGTTGTGAACATTCATAGACACATTGTGGACCTTAATATCCCTAGATTTGCATACATGAATGTCCACATCAAATTTGACAAGATTTCTTTTGGTATGTGTGAAAATCAATAAGTGAATCAATCAGTTGTTTAATGAATGGTAGTCACAGTCAGTGTTCCAGGCAGGGGTCCAATCAAACACAGGCATAGGGCAGAACCAAGAAGTTACTGAAGAAACAAAGTCAGGAAACTCGAAAGTACAACACAATTGATGGGACTTGACAAGAAGATAAAGACACAGGATCATATAAATAGACAAACTAATCAAGGGCTGAACAGAGAATAGATGAGAAAAAGACAGCAGCAGGGATGAGATAAGAATCACAAAGTGCACATGGTCACAGACAATCACATGAGAAAACAAAACCACATGAACTCAAAACAATTCATGCTTGCAGTGCTTGGATCTGAGCTTTACTCTGAGAAGGGAATTCGTGACACCAGAGAATCAGCATGCCAAGGCATAACACTGCCTTTTTTTGTTTCAGCAATCATTTCTGATCATGTTTAGGACCATTAGCTTTTTACATTTACAGTGCCTTGCTCAGGGGCCCAGCACAGGCAGCTTGGTGGACCTGGGATTTGAACACACAACCTTCTGATGGGTAGACTGACACCTTAACCGCTAGGCTACCACATCCCTAAAATCTTTTTAAAAGTTTCATGTACAGGTTAATTAACCTTACTTCATCTGCAGCCATTAGTTAAGGTGGAATATCAGGGTTCTTACATTTAGAGCATTTGGCAGACACCCTTATCCAGAGCGACTTACATTTTACCTCATTTTTATACAACTGAGGGTTAAGGGCCTTGCTCAGGGGCCCAGCAGTTGCAGTTTTGGTGGACGTCGGAATCGAACGCACAACCTTTCCGATATGTAGCCCGACACCTTAACCACTAGGCTACCACATCCCTTCATTTGGCAGATTCTCTTATCCAAAGCAACTTGTATTTATCTCATTTATAAGGGGTGAGAATTAAGGGCCTTGCTCAAGGGCCCAGGCATGGTATCTTGGTGGCCCTGGGGTTAAAACTCATGACCTTCACAGAGCTACCACTGTCCTGACCACTGACCACTGGTTCTTAAGAAATATTGAGCAAAATAAATAAATAAATAAAATCAGTATCAAAGCCCTGTTTGCAGAATTTGAAGATTTATTCTTGTATACAGTCAACATTCTTTTTTCCTGGATGACAGTGTGAATTGGTTTTATATTCTGGTACCATCTGAGAGCAGAACCCTGTTATCAGTAACTCTTATCAGAGTTATTATTAGAAAAAAACAAAGTCATTTCTCTATTTCCTCACTCCTTTGTCTGTAATTTTGTATCTACATGGTTAATGTGCAGTGCATGGTTAAGTTGAGGTATGTACTGTACATAAGCCATATAACATTTAAAGGCTCATAACCTTACCCAAACACACCAGTACATCCATCATCCGTCCATCACCGTGCAGTTTAACATATGGGAACAAACGGAGAAATTAATAGTCTGGCATTGAGTTAAACACACACTGGAAACAGTACGGGGTTTGGAGTTCTCCTGTTACTTTTACTGATGATTAGATGTGGAAAACCAACTCAGGCACACTCCTTATCTCACTGGAACCTTTGGACACAGACAGAACCTACAAGGTTAAGATTACATTAGGAGTAAGTGTGTGTGTGTGTGTGTGTGTGTGTGTGTGTGTGAGGCCAGTGCATCAACATGGCTGTCCTTATTGTAATGTGATCTTGTGCAAATAAGATCATCAGGATCTGATATGGGTGTTTGACTTGGTGTGTGTGCAAGGGTGAAGACACACTTTCTTTCATCACAGTGAAACCATACACTGTGCTGTGCTGTAGCTGTACTTAGAAGACCTTAGTGACACTGTCTAAGGTAACATCTACCTGTGCTAATTAACCTCCAAGCCAAATATTTACCTTTATGATCCCCATCTCTATTTATACCCTTACAGGAAATTAATGAAATATTTTTCCTAATCAAGATATGAACGAACACACGCAATTCAGCGAATGGAAAATATAATAGGGAAAAAAGCTAGAAATTTTAGAACGTTCTGGAAATTGTTTGGATTGGCATCATTATCATTAGAAATCCATTTTGGGAATGGAATATTAGACTCTCTAATTGCTTGCAAGTGTGCAGATATTAAGTTAAGATCAGAATACAGGTTTCATTGACTCTTGTTTGGAGTGAGATCTCTATCTAAAAAAATCTATTCTGCAAAAGAAGTAGTAATTTATGGAAATTAATAACTTACCTTTTCTAATACCTTATACCTCGCCGAGTAACATGAGCCATGATCACGTCATTGGTGATTCTTTTGAACAACTAAAGGGGTCACGGCAATTGTAAAAACATAACTTAATTAGAATGAACATAGTTATAGTGAACCAGATTGTATTTAATATGTGCTTTAAATTGTATATCTTGTTCATTTTACTTGTGAAGGATGCATAAAAAAGGGTCTCAAGACATACCCTTGAGGTTCACCATTGGCAACGGATCACTGTAAAACATTTCAGGATGGTTAAACTTAGTAACAAAAGTTTACCTGTAAACTCAACCTAAAATAAGCTTTGTTTCATCTCAGAAGTAATCAAAACAATAAATTCTTTAAGTCTCAATTTTTTGAAAACTTGAGTTCAGTATTCAATGCTTGTCAGGACAACTGAAGAAAAGATTCCCATAACTTAACCCTTGTATGTTGTTCGGGTCTGTGGGACCCATATTCATAAATATCAATAGTTTTGAAAAACTTTGCTTCCTTGTAAATTTGTTGAATTGTTCCCACTCATAACTTGATTAAATTATATTTTCTTTTTTTAAGCACTTTAATTAAAAAATGTGATGTAATAAAGGTAAAGGGCAAATATTAACCATATATGCTGTTTATTTTAGACCCATGAACACTGGCTTAGTAACAAATATACGAACAGCATACTGTACAAGGGTTAATACAGCACATTTGTGAATGCTTGATGCAAAAATAACTTAGTTTTTTAACAAATGGTAATCCTTTTTTTTTGCTCTTTGCACACACTGCCTAACATTTCAGTCATTTTGCTCATACTGTACAATATTTCAATACATTACAATATTTTAGTTGTTGCTGTTTTTTGCACAATTTTATACACTATCTCAGGGACCTGCTGCTAAGAAACTTTGTTCATTCTAGTATTACTGCACGCAATATTGTCTGAACTTACAGTATTTACATACAGTATTGACACTGGTCGGTCGGCGCTGTTTTTTTTTTTGTTTACTGTCTTTTGTGTATTGTCTTTTTTGTATTTTGTGTATTGTCTTGTAACCTTTTGTCTGCACTGTCTTGTCTGTCTTGTCCTGCACTGTCTTGTCTGTCTTGTCCTGCACTGATTGCACCAGGTTGCACAGTTGAACTTTATGTGGCTAAAGCCCTATTCGGACTGGATTAGTTTTACGTGGGGACGTGGGGGTAAAGTAATTATTACCAGAGCTTCTCTGTGATTTTAGTCCCGTCCGAATGTGCCATCTGGGTAATCATTACGGACAATGTCAGTAAAGATTACGGCGACTTTTACCTTCTGTAAAAAGGTCCGGAAAAATTACCTCATGTAATACTAATCCCGTCCGAATCGACCCACTGTAAATATGTACGGTAAAATTCCGTCATTTCCTGTTTAAATGTATTTTTTGGCGCGTTTTGCAAGCATGGAGTCGCTTGAAACAGGAAGCAATGTCATACGCACATGACGACAAGGAGGTTACTGTGGTGCGTAAAGCGAGTTACCCCTCCCACTTCTGCTAGTTTTACTGAGATGTCTTGTCCCATGCAAATTGGCCAATTAATATTACAGACGTCCTGAGGTAAAATTGCATTACTCCACGTCCCCACGTAAAACTAATCCCGTCCGAATAGGGCTTAGGACTACTTACAAAGTCCTTAGCCCTGTCTTTGTTTTTATGTAGCACCATGATCCTGGAGAAACATTGTCTCAATTCACTATGTACTGCAACAGCTATATATGGTTGAAATGACAATAAAAGCTTCTTGACTTGACTTGACTTGAATTTTAACACAAAACACACTGTAGTGAACTGTGCTGCTGTGAGAGTAGTAGTTGCCATAGGATTTAATGAGCGGAACCTTAAATCGGGTGCCAAAACAGCAGGCTGAACACACACCTCGTGATAAAACATAGCATTTTCATTAACACCTGCACTTCTGTTATATTCAGCTGACAATATGTTCAACATGTGCTTCTAGCAATAACAATACAATGGTTTTCTCTGTGTTAAAGCAAACATAGTGGTGCGTATACGCACGATCACTCTTTCCCTGTTATCCAGTGCTCTCCAGCATTTATACTTCTCTACCATATCTCTCATGTGCTCTTCTACATTTGTTCTCTCTCCCGAGACTTTACCTGTGTAGTGTTTACCTGTCTTCCACCACCCTTGCACGTTGCTATGGCTGTGTGTTTACGATGGAAGAAGCAAGCAAGCTGTAGCAACGGATCAGGTGATGAAGGCACACACAATACACACACATAGACATGCACACAACCATTAGTTCTGTAAAGAGCTTGGCCTGTCAACATTAATTTCCCCCCCACCTCGTTATTGCAGAGTCTTAAGTAGAAAAGAGTTATCACAAACGAACATGGTGAACCTTTCCATCAAGCCTGATTATGTGTGTGTGTGTGTGTGTGTGTGTGTGTGTGTGTGTGTGTGAGAGAGAGAGAGAGAGAGAGAGAGAGAGAGAGAGAGAGAGAGAGAGAGAGAGAGAGAGAGAGAGAGAGAGATTTACATTCAGTTGTAATGGCTAATTGGTCTTATAAAGATGAGCATGCTGATGCTGTTATGACAAGCAAAAAACATTGGCCTCACCTGATGCCAGATTTTCTTCCTAATCAAAGAACCACAGAATGTTTGACATGGACTTACACTTATAGCATACAGTAGCTCACATGCCCAGACCTTTAGAAAAGTACTCTTTAGAAAAGTAGCATGTTTCATTTAAAATTAACGTTATGCAGACTGAAGAGTTCACAGGTGTGAGCATGAAACATGCTCAATTTGAATAGCGATGCAAGTGTAAGCAACGAATGTGGCTTCTGATTAGAGACGAAATGTGAAATATTATGACAGGATTCATGGTCAACTCAGAAAAACATGCTTAATTTGGACCAAATTATCATGCCCTTAATTACTGTTTCTCGAATCATCTGGAACCTCATCTCTCTCTCTTTCTCTCTTTCTATCTCTCTCTCTCTGTTGCTTTCTCTCGTTCTCCGTCTCACTCTTGGGACCTTTAGCGTGACGATAAAAATGCAGAGTGCCAATGTGTCAAGCTTTGTTTCCACAGCAGTGAAGTCTTAAGGAGTGTGGAGTTGTAACAATGCAGACTCAGGAGACTTGCCTGAGTCCATGTGAAGAAGTTTATTTGGTTTATTTTTTAACAGTTCACAAAGTCCAGTGCAACCAATATCCATACTGATGAAATACCTCATTAAAAAGTACCACTGCATCAGCAGTGCAGAATTTGGGGCGACACCACGATCACGCAAGGCTCGGATTTAGTTAGTGACAGCAGGAGTTGGTTTGCGGAGACTGGCAGTGACTTGTCTATGGGTCTTAGATGGAGGGAAAAATGTAACAGTCTTCGTCTAAGTTTGTAATCTCTGCCTTAGGAAAGAAAAATAAAACTTATTTCTCACCAAGATGTCTAGATGTCCAGAATTGAGCAGGATGGGAACCAACTAAATAAGGTCTGGGCATGTAAGTGACATGTGAACAGTGATCTGGATCTGTGGACTGTGCTGTACATGACTCGTTTAAATCCAATATATGTGACTTACATGAGTCAATAAAGATTTTCCTCTGATTTATTACCATTGGAAGTAGGCATAAAATTGGGCGATAGGTCCACAGTTCCACAGTTCTACATCATATTTAGCTAGTTTCTTAAAGAACTTTATTCACATTTCACTGAATAATAAGACATAATTAAAAAAACATAATATAATAGGCATTCCTTTCCAAATCCAAACCATGATGTGGGTTATTATGCAATCATAATATTACTGTATATGTTGGTGAAAATAAAACTGACTGATATGTTGTAACAACTTTCACTTATTTAATATTACATGTGTTTTAATATTACACTTTTTACTTTTACCCATTAAATTTTTACACAAATATCTATACTTTTTACTTCTTACATTTTCAAAACGGACTCGTTACTTTTAGTATTATTCCTTCTCATTGAGCGCTGTTTCCAGCCTATCATCCTATCATCGTGCGGCTTTTTCCCCATGTGACTGGTGTACTGTATTATTTACTGGCTATCAGACATAGACTAAGGATAGCGGAGCTAACAATGAGCAGCGCCTACAAAAGGAATGGCTAATGTTAATTCAGAGGGAGTCACCGATGTTAAAATAACTAACAACGAGGACATTCCTGAACACACATGGCCATATATGAGGGAGATGTTTGAAATAATCGGCGTCAAAAAGGATTCCTGGGGAATGCGCTGCGAATCGTGTCAACCCAAAAAACACAAAGTGCTTAATTTAATTAACATTAATTTTGTCAATTGTACAACATCACAATAATTTTGAGTTGTTTTCAAGGACAGAGCTGGAATCTCCCTACAGTTTGGAATATGGCCTTGGTGATATTATATTTCCAAAAGTATTGGGTCAGGTTATGTGGTTCCTGCTATATGTGGTTGTTTTCTGATCTCATCCCTACTGAACACCTTTGGGATGAATATGAACGCTGACTCCACCCTACCCCACCTACATCAGTGCATGCCTTTCGTAACACTCCATCAGCACACTCCAAAATTATATATATATATATATATATATATATATATATATATATATATATATATATATATATATATATATATATATATATTAAATATACATTATATATAAACATGACGTCCAGTTACCAGCATGACACTAAACAGGTAGTAGTATCGGTGACTTTTTACTTAAGTACATGTCAGAGCCCATACTTCTTTACTTTAACTTGAGTAAAAGATTGTAGTCACTACTTCTACTTTTACCGGAGTCTTTTAAAAAATGAGTATCTGTACTTCTACTTGAGTAAAGGATGTGTGTACTTTTGCCACCTCTGCATGTGTTTGGTCACTTAATATAAGTGAAGTGACGTGACATACGGCTAAGTACGGTGACCCATACTCAGAATTCGTTCTCTGCATTTAACCAATCGAAATTATACACTCACAGCAGTGAACACACACACACACCGTGGACACACACGCACCGTGGGCAGCCATTTTAGGGGGGGGGGGGTTGTTGGTCCCTTGCTCAAGGGCACCTCAGTCGTGGTATTGCCAGCCCGAGACTCGAACCCAAAACCTTAGGGTTAGGAGTCAAACTCACTAACCATTAGGAACCACAACTTTAAGAACTAGGTGTTCTCCCTCAAGCCTCCTTCTCCATGGTTGCCATAACAGTTAACAAGCTCCTGTTATATTTTTTATGTATGAAAGTAAATACAAGGTCCAGAAAGTGGTGAAACTTAGATATTCTGCATATTCTTTAAATGCTTAATAAAATCTGTAAATTCTGTGCATTGGATAAAACTTAAATTTCACTTTGCCATGTTTCATTTGTGTACCCTGCATACTGAGAATGTATTGGAGAAGGCCATAGGGTGGGTTGTAGAACTGACCTTTCTTCAGTTTCACACTGAAGACATTTTCCATTAGACATATGAGCATTTGGAATGCACTTGACATACTAAAGGGCATCTTACCAAGTGGAAGTGAATACTGTTGAAGATTTTTTTTTCCACTGGCCTCTAGAATCTACATCAGGAATGTAGATTATTTCTATTAGATAGAACCCTTAGATATATTATATTTGGTTTGTGAGCCTAAATTTGTAAACCTGTTAGCATATCGTATGGATTTTTTTCACTAATGGAGTGCAGACCTATATAAGGGTTGAGAAGATCGTCCTTATTTTGTAAACTGAAAATATCCTTTGTTCCCGAGGACATAAAAGTGTGTGTAACCTTTACGCTTGGGTAAAACGTTTCAGGTATTACCCTTAGGCATTCTTCAGTTTGCAAAACCCTACAACAAAGCATTTCTATGGAAATATACGTTAAAGAACTATGAATTGTACATATTCAATACCCACCAAAGTAATCCTTGTAATTTGGGTGATTTATATTTTCATTGCGCAGGTTTTAGGCCATGATTAGCCATGTAGATGAATAGTGTGGGTGATTGTGTGTAACAATCACCTAGTAGGTACAACCTAGTGGTTAAGGTGTTGAACTAATGCCCGGAAGGTCATGAGTTCGAATCTCAGGGCCACCAAGCTGTCACCGCTCGGCCCCTGAACAAGGCCCTCAACCCTCAATTGCTCAGTTAGATAAATCGAAAGTAATTGTAAGTCACTCTGGATAAGCGTGTCGTAAATGTAACAGGGTAGGTTTTGTCTGAAGAAGTGGAATTTCTCATTTTATACACCTGAGAAATTGGGGCTTAGGGGCTTTGCTCAGGGACCAGGAGTGGCAGTTTGGTAGACCTGGAAGTCGAACTCACAACCTTCCAATTGGTAGTACAACACCTTAGCCACTACCACATCCTCCACTGCAGTTGCAGGAGTGATTAGTGGAGATATATTTCCCGTACCGTACCGTATTGGGGTGACCAATGACCTTGATTGCAGGAGGTGAGCAGGAAAACAAGGATGATAAAAGTTGATAGAAAAAAATTCCCTGCTTTTCCAAATTTAGATAATGAAAGCAAACATCACTTGAGCACTAGGTTATCTGACAAGATTAAACTTTTTATTTTAATCTAAAGGGAAGTCAGACAGTTCAAAATGAAGGGCTCTGACCAGCTTAAAGATTTATTCTTACACTACTTTTCCTTGGCTGATATTTACCTACTGACTGGTAAGAGGTTTTCGAGTCTGACAATTGAATAAAAGCTGATCGTCCTTTTATATCCGGCTAGTGAAGAGGTTTGAATATCGGTTGCGATAGGTAGGTTACGGAAAATATAGCAATCATGGGAGTTCACCAAAAGGCATGTTTAATACAACTCACTACATTTTTAGTGAAGTGAATTGAAGCTACAGATTCATAATAATAATTAATAATAATAATAATTCTTAAATTAAAAAAGATAATAAAAATTTGGGCATCTTAGAGTTTTGTTCAAATCCAGAAGACCAAGAACTAACTGGAGCATTTTAAATTTTGAAATCTGTTTCATCCTAATTCAATTTGAGAAGTTATTAGGCATCTTATCTTGCAGTTGATTAGATTACATATTATAGTCATTTCAAATCAGGGGCGGCTCTAGAGGCGGGTCCACGGGGGCCTTGGCCCCTGCTGAAATCTAATTGGCCCCGATTGGCCCCCGTTACATAAATCGTCGATAAGAAGAGCAACCGGAGAATTTTTCACAACGATCACAGATGCAATTCCACCCCCAACCAATTGGCGGCACTCGAGTGTTTGAAAAATGAATGACTGCCGAAATGTATTTGCACCGTACTGAATAAATGATTTTGTGTGTTTGAATGTACCCTGTACTTGGCCCCTGAATGTAACATGTGGCCCCTTTATGGCCCCTGTTACAGAAAAATCCTAGAACCGCCACTGTTTCAAATTATGGACAGGTACAGTATATATCCGATATCATTAGCTTAAAAAAAATGAGAAATATTAAAACATTGTTTTACGTGGTCTAAAGGACTACAGAATATGACAGTTAGTATAGTAAACAGACCACACTGGACCATATTTTGATTTATCCTTCTCGGCTACACCTAGTAAAATCCCTTTAAGGAACATTTCTGCTTAGTGCTAGCTTGGAGTGCTCTTGCAATATTATTGTGTAAGCACTTATTCATACTTATTCATATTCAGACACCATACATATTTTATGTAAGGTTTGCATTTCATGCTTCATTTATGCCAAGTGATAAAATAATAATGTTTAAATGTAGTGGTTCAGAGAACATTTTTGTATTACGTTATGTAAAAGACTGCTTTGCTGATAAAAATGGCACTGAAGCTGTCTGGGATTTTACATGCAGAAAGCCTGATACAACCTGCCAGCCAGAAAACTGCAAAGAAATGTCCACACATGACATTGTACCAGAAAATATGTTGTCGTAAACACATAAATAAACTATGTTTTTTATTATTTCTTTACTTATGGCTCAGAATAGTAATTATTCCTTTATTTATTATAGCATTTTTTACTTATAATCATTTACCAGACACCTTTATCCAGAGCAACTTATACTATCTCATTTTTGTACAACTGAGCAATTGAGGGTTAAGGGCCTTGCTCAGGGGCCCAACAGTGGCAGCTTGGGGGACTTGCGATCGAACTCACAACCTTCTGATTGGTGGCCAAACACCTTAACCACTAGGCTACCAGATACTCATGTTAGCTATACAGATTTTTTTCTATAACTTCTTTGATATCTGTCAGACACCGGAAGGAGGCGGACTGGAGACAGACCCGTACGCAGGATAGCTTCAAATGAAAGGGGTTTAATACATAAGGGACACAAACATAATCCACAACACATGGGGAACGAACATTATTATTAATGAAGCCGCGCTGCTTATGGCAACACGGCTCACATATATACAGACAGGGACAATCACACACAATGGGGAACAGGTGTGATGACCGGGAGGAGCAGACGAAGACGGGGCAATCACGTGACAAAAACAACAACAAACGCACATGGCAAAAGTCCGCGCTGATCCCTGACGGATCTGCGCCGATCCCGGACAATATCCTTTAGTACTAAGACTTTTAGATAGAGTAGTTTAATTCATGATACAATTATACTTTCCAGGTTTCATGGCCAACAGCTAACAAGTTTTACTATATGTAAAACAGGATAGACATAAAAATGTTTGCTTTTATAGGAAAATAATAAAGGATAGTAACAGGATTATCCTGAATAAATTATTTATCTCTAACAGCATGTCATGCTCAAAGTCTTTTATTCCCTTCTTACCTCATACCCACATCTTGAAAAGAGAAAAACAATGTTCTGATAAATATCCATACAGTATGTTGACAGTCATATCAATATAGTTATTTATAGCTACAGTAATACTGAACATCACATTGGTCTTTGTATTACTTTTGCTATGTAACATCTCTAAGGCAAGTTAGTCCTTATAATCACTTACTTTAATGCAGCAAAAACAGTTGTTTCCTCACCACTTTCTCTTTTTTTGCTGTTTTAAAGATAATATATGGAATTAAATTTGTCTCCAGAGAATCGAGAAAAGAGCAACACTAATTGCCTTAAATGGGGCAATTGGGGGAAGTAATGGCCTAATGGTTAGAGAGTTTGACTCCTAACATTTACGGCATTTAGCAGACACCCCTTATCCAGAGTGACTTACAGCTGAGCAACAAGGGCCTTGCTCAGGGGCCCAGCAGTGGCAGCTTGGTGGACCTGGGTTCGAACCCATGACCTTTCGATCAGTAGCCCAACACCTTAACCACTGAGCTATCACATTCTAGCCTTTAGGTTGTGGGTTCGAGTCTCGGGCTGGCCACAACTGAGGTGCCCTTGAGCAAGGCACCAAACCCCCCCAACTGCTCCAAGGGAGCCGCAGCATAAATGGCTGCCTACTGCTCCGGGTGTGTGTTCATGGTGTGTGTGTTCACTTTGGATGGGTTAAATGAAGAGAACAAATTCTGTGTACGGGTCACCGTACTTAGCCATATGTCACTTTCACTTAAATTCCTTTTTTTGCTGATAAGTTTTTCATGTCACCAAACCTGCTGTTACAATGCACCCGACACTGGAGACTCCTTATATAATGAACTAAACAGCACCTTACAGAAAGCTTCATTATAACATTTATGTTTATATACAAACTGATGCTATAGAACACTTCATCAGCATTGCGGTATAAGAACTGTGTAGTGCTTAAATCACTTTGTTGTCCCTCAGCATGTCTACATATACTGCATCTTGGCATAACTTCTCTCTCTCTTTGTGCCTGTCCAAATCATTCTCTCTGTCTCTCTCTCTCTCTCTCTCTCTCTCTCTCTCTCTCTCTCTCTCTCTCTCTCTCTCTCTCTCTCTCTCTCTCTCTCTCTCTGTCTCTCTCTCTCTCTTTCTCTCTCACACTTTCTCTCTCTCTGGTCCTTCTCTCTGGTGTTACATCGCTGCTCCCTGCCAGACTTCTGCCACTCCTGTGTTTACACACACTACAAAACAATTCCATTCTCCTCACAGCTGTTGTTTTCTCCCTTCTAGTTTTGCTCCTTGCTTCTTCATACCTGGCTTCTGTTTTTATTCCAGTGAACCAAATGTAACATTACACAACGATAGCCATACCCTCTCTGAGCCCCGCTAATCTGCTCTGTTGTTTGTTAATATTTGGCATATGCAAACAGCCTCTTTCACGCACACACAAACGCACACTGACACGCACACACGTGCAGTGGCTCGAAGACTACTGCATTTATAATAAGCATCATGTTTCCTCTTAAAACAATTTGTTTCTTTTAAACAAATCTTTTGTATTTGAAAAATCTTTTAAATGACAGGAAAAGGAACTTTATAGCAAAGTTCCAACAAATACTGCCAGATCTTTACTACCAAATATTTTTAGCCCGATTGTGTCTGGATTCTTCATCTACCAAACTGATACATACATGAACTAGTCTTTACTGTGAGTGTAACTGAATCGCAGGTCTGATTTAATATCAGTAATATAATACCCAGTAGTTCACACATTTTTCTCTAGAGTAACACGATCAGGTATAGGACAGAAGTAATGCTATTTAAAATGTGATAGAACTCATGGCTCTAATGAAATGTTCCATATAATCAATAGTGTTTGGGAATTAGGGAAAAAATTCAAATGATAAACAAGTTCATTAGTTATCTAAGTAGAAAAGTCTTAATATTTAAATTGCAATCAGTTTTCTGCCATTATTCAGGTCTCCGAACATTTGATAACTTCACTAAAAAAGACTTTGTGCTAAAACTAAAATGAATTCAGAAATCTCGTGGATGCTCGTATTTATGAGTTAAAGCTCCTGGCTAGACAATCGCATTTGGCTATATAGTGTACAATTAAGGACAGGAAATTATTTATAAACACAAAGTGCAACTGAGTAATTAGGAGCTTTTGAACAACGTATGAATATAAGCATCGGCATAGTTTTTGAATTCATTCTCATTTTAATATGAATTTATTTCTGTTGAAGTTATCAAATATATTTTGATATTGGTTTGAAATCACCATGAATTATCATGTGGTGGCTCAACTGGTTAGGGCTCTGTGTTGTTGATCGAGGTTCAAGGCCCAGCACAGCCAATCTGCCACTGCTGGGCCCTTGAGCAAAGCCCTCAACCCTCCCTGCTCCAGGGGTGCTGCATCACAGCTGCCCCCGCACTCTGACCCCAACCTCTTCAGTTGGGGTATGTGAAGAAAAGAATTCCACTGTGCTGTAATGTATATGTGGCGATAATAAAGGCTTCTATGCCCCCCGTTCTTCTTCTTCTTCTAGAGTATAACCAGAGATCGGTTAAAAGATTTAAATGACCTGGGGCTCTGTCTTAATAAACTAATTATTTGAGCAGTTAAACCCTAATGTAACTCTATGTTCTGTTACAGTATATACTGACATAACTCAGATTGGGTCACATTTAATCCACCAATTTTAAGAAAGTAAAATAAAATCGATGAATTCAGAGTCATGGGTTGTGCAAAAAAAGTACCTTTTGCATTGAAACACACCATCTGTTTTCCAATAATAAGTTCATCGGCACTGAAAAGAAAGGAAAGTCCTGGACAGAAATCAGGTGCTTGTTTAAGCACAGAATATTCTGTATGCATCGTATACATATATCATTGCATCATTAGAGACAAATTTTAAATTGAGCAAAAAACATGTGGCTGTTTGCTGTTGAATCTATTGGCCTGAATGACGTGATACTTATAATCATGTTGTACGCTAAACTATCATTTAAGTTAGCGAATTATTATTAATTTTGAACTTTTAACAATTTTAGAAATATATTTTTTTGTAGAAGAGTCGAAGAATATTGTTACATACTGTAACATTTATAAACATTCCTACAACATTGCTGGAAACTTTTAGATTTGGTCTAACCGAGAACGTTGCTCAGGTCCAGGTGTTGTTTGAACACGCAGGAATGTTATTTCTTAGTGAAAGTAGGATACTAACCGAAACATCTAATAATGTTTTCTGTTAGCTGGGTGTTCCCGATGGAAATAAAGGGTAATGCTAAACATTGGACGATAGTAACCTTGTCAACGCTCGGTTGTCAGAGCATTGGAAGGACAAGTGCATTACCCAAAGTCCTTCCAGAATAACGTCATTCACATGGAGAGCATCCTGCACGTCCCTGACCTTAATCAAGCAGTAGTTTAGCCAGAGACCTAATGTTTGTACCACTGTCACTTGATCTGTCGAGGTATCAGATGCATTGAGTGTAATCCAGCTTGATGTTAAGGCCATTGAGAGATATGACATTAGAGAAAGTGCTGAAAGGGGCTTGAGTATTAGTAAGAGTTGGACTCACTTGGTAAACATTGACGTGTACACACAACAATGCATACATGCAATACAGACACGTGCCACGTGATGATGGGTCACTAAACAAATGCTGTGTGTTTATGACCTTGCATAATAGTGTTTGGCAACACCTCACAGTCGTAAACGTACATGCTAACCAGATACCCATGGATTTCCTGTGTTTAAAGGCAATGATACTGTAAGTAGCATGTGAATGTCATCCTCTATCCTGTAGTTAAGGACAAGCGCATGTTGCTCTGTTGTGATTACCCAGTTGGTGGAACTTACATCTTAACGGTCTAAATGTCAAGCCAGAAGAACATCATGCACCGAATGCAGCAATAACATATTTGATCAATTGTAAACTAGCTAATCATAAGTTAGAATCATAACCTTTTGATGGACAAATACAATGTCAGTGGTGATAAAAAATTGTGGGGGAAAAATGAAGGTAGTGGTTAAATATATGGTGATCAGGCAGAATGTCGCTATGTTAATATATTTATTCATATTTATTTTGGTCAGGGTCCAGATGCATCTGAAGGAAAAACACCCTGTATTAGGTACTGGTTCATCACACGGTAGAAGACACATGTATTTAGCAATTTAGCATAACAACTCCACATGCCCTTAGTGGTTAGCACGTTCGCCTCACACCTCAGGGTTGGGGGTTCGATTCCCGCCTCCGCCTTGTGTGTGTGGAGTTTGCATATTCTCCCCGTGCCTCGGGGGTTTCCTCCGGGTACTCCGGTTTCCTCTCCCGATCCAAAGACATGCATGGTAAGTTGATTGCCATCTCTGGAAAATTGTCCGTAGTGTGTGATTGCGTGAGTGAATGAGAGTGTGTGTGTGTGTGTGTGCCCTGTGATGGGTTGGCACTCCGTCCAGGGTGTATCCTGCCTTGATGCCTGATGACGCCTGAGACGCACAGGCTCCCCGTGACCCCAGAAATTCGGATAAGCGGTAGAAAATGAATGAATGAACGAATGAATGAACTCCACATGCCAGCATATTTATGTGAGAACGTCTGGAACTTCACACAGACAGTAACTAAGAATCCGAATCAGAATCAGCTTTATTGCCAGGCATGTTTTCACATGCGAGGAATTTATTTTAGTGACAGAAGCTCCACAGTGTAAAAGAATGACATATACAGTATAGACGAAATTGTATGTACACATTTACAAGTGTGAGAAATGTGCAATTGAAGTATACAATATATACAATCTGTATGTACACGTGAAATTTTGAAATGTGCAATTGAAGTAAACAGTAAACAGTATAGACAATACGTGTGTATGTATGTACAAGTGTGAAATGTGCAAATTGAGGTATACTTTGTACAAATGTGCAAGTGTGAAATGTGCAATTAGGTGTTGTGTGTTCCATGGTGTTAATTGTTCATCAGATGGATTGCTTGAGGGAAGAAACCGTTCCTATGTCTGGTCGTTCTGGTGCTCAGGGCTCTTTAGTGTCGACCAGATGGTAACAGTTTAAAGAGTGAGTGTGCTGGATGTGAGGGGTCCAGATTGATTGACGTTGCCCTTTTGCTCACCCTGGAGGAGTACAGGTCTTGGAGGGTGGGGAGAGTTGTGCCAATGATTCGCTCAGCAGTCTGGACTACCCTCTGTAGTCTCCTGAGGTCGGATTGGGTAGCTTAGCTGAACCAAACAGTTACCGGGGTGCAGAGGATGGATTCAATGATTGCAGTCTAGAACTGTTTCAGCAGATCCTGTGGCAGGTTTAACTTCCTCAGCTGATGAAGGAAGTACAACCTCTGCTGAGCCTTTTTCACAATGGAGTCAATGTGAATGTCCCACTTCAGGTCCTGGGAGATTGTGGTTCCTAGGAATCTGAATCACTCCACTGCTGTAACAATGTTGTCCATGATGTTACTCAAGCTTTGAATCAAACTGGAGCATGTAGAGCTATTCAGAATTAGTGGATCATTTGTTTTTAGTATATGGTAGCTCAGTGGTTAAGGTGTTGGGCTACTAATCGGAAGGTCATGGGTTCGAACCCCAGATCCATCAAGCTGCCACTGCTGGGCCCCTGAGCAAGGCCCTTAACCCTCAGCTGCTCAGTTGTAAGTCACTCTGGATAAGGGTGTCTGCTAAATGTAGTAAACATTATTGATTTAAAAAAAAAAATCCGATTTTAAACGTATACAGTGATGAAGTGATATATAATATATACTATAACTATATAACTAAAAACTTGGCCATTATAAAGGCTGCGTGAAACGTTAGTAGTATTCAAGGCTGTATTTCTTAAAGTTTTCATTTATATTTGTGTGTCAGTAAATGTGCATGGCTGCTTTCATATGTGATATGTACCAGTAACTAACAACATTTGAAATGAAATATATGTAAACATTTTGCACATTACATTTTAATTTATTTATACACATCCTCTATGGGGGAGTGGCCAAATTTCCTTTTCACTGCAAGTGACGTTCTTTACATTAAATACGTAACTGTATCTGTGACAAATAAAAATATTTAATCTACAAGAATGAATTAAAAAAGAAATTTCAGAGTGACATTTTTATTTCAGGTTTCTTACCTCTGCCATTCTTGCACTATTTTACAAAATATAACACCTGCATTCAGCTTAGCAGTTAAAACAACTGATTTAATGCACTAAGGGAACAACCGAGACAGCTATCAAGCATCTTTTTTTTACATTTTTACATTTACTTTTTTGCTTATTTTGTGCTTGTTCTACTTATTTACATTTAACAGCACATCCTAAAGTGTTTTATTCCCTTTATACCACAGCAAATTGCCAACAAACAACAGAAATACAGCCTATTTTATTCCTTTATGGTTACATTTAATGCTGTATAGCATTGTTGTCTTTGTCCGCTTTCATGCTAAAATGCAAAATTCCCTGTTATGAGTCAAGAACTCAAAATCTCTGTGGAGTAAATATTAATAAAAATAAATTTTGCAGTAAAAAAGTCAGAACGATTGTGATGATTGATGTGTTTGCCATCATTTCTGCTCTTTTTGCTAATTCCATATGTGCCAGAGAACATTTGAACAGAGTCTATTTCAGCTTTTGTTGTGCTTATCTTTTGGAAAGAACGCTGATTATATGACAAAAGGATAACTGTTGTGAGACAAGATTGGCTTTGGCAGATACTACTGTGACCAACCAACTGTTGAGCTAACGTATTCTGATTTTATCTCACAGTTAAAAGCATGGCTAGCTTCAGCAGACACAAAAAGCTCTTCCTATTGTTCCCAGCATTCCTGACCTTCTCAGCTTCACTCACTGACGAAGCAAACACACCCACACCGATGGGCTGTAGGATTACGCACCCTGCAAAAGAGAATAAGGCCAGATTTACTGCCCAGTAGCCTGCCACTGGGCCACTCATTTCATGTCTCGAGCTATTATTAGACTGCTGTATTTGCTACGACAATGTGGTCAGACCCAATTAGCATTATGCTCCACCACCCAACCTCCCAAGGCACCTGATGGTTTTGATATATCTAGTGATTGTTTGTTGGATGCACCAAGTACCATGACTTGCAAATGGACCAGGAAATAGAAACTGATTGCACAGCACCAGAGCCGATCCTGACCTCCCTGGGGCCCTAAGCAAAATTCTGCTAAGGGGCCCTCCTACCTGACCCGTGAGCCATGTAAACCATTTGCCACACATTCACACTTGCACTGGCAGCACTGCAAAGATAAGTTAGCTTTGCAGTCAGATAGAGACTGGAGACAGAATCACATCAACTTTACTGTAAAATGAAGTAGGGGGAGGCGGGGCCTTGCGTAATTTGCGGGGCCCTACGCAATTTGCGTAATGAGTGTATAGGGCCGATCGGCTCTGCACAGCACCTAGAGTACAAAGAAAGCTTGCACCACATAGGTTGCATTTTTAACTTGAAACACCTGAGCAGAAATTACAAAGCGGTTTCGAAAACCCATATTTTCCTTAACCGGCTCTTAATATAATGCACAAAAATATAATGCTTAATATAATGCAGCTAAAAGGAATGAAGCTAAGAAAAAAAAAAGTAAAGTCCAATCAGATCTAATTACATTTGAAGAGAACTACCACCTAAAAAATCTTCCATCTAAAAAACAACCATCTGTAAGATGTGTGGAATTGGATATATTTAGAAAGACCTTGAAACCATTTTTTATGGGAAGCTCACACATTGTCATGATTCAGAGAGGGCACAAAGTGATGGCTGGAATTTCTATCGATCCAGAAGGAATGATTTATATATATATATATATATATATATATATATATATGGCATGCACATGGGACCTACTGAGCAAAAACCAACCAGTTCAATTAAATTCAATTTGTTTTCAGTTCAATTTATTTGTATAGCGCTTTTAACAATTTCCCATTGTCTCAAAGCAGCTTTACAGAAGTATGGAAACAGAAGAGAGAGAAAAAGGAAATACATACAGTATATAATAATAATAACGAGAAGAAGAAAAGCTAAGAATAAACCAGTAAGTTGCATGACTAGGAAAGATGAATTAAAGTTGTTAGGTGATGTATATCCATTTCATTTCATTTTGGGGAAAAACCACTACCAAACTGTAACTTTTTTCCCCCCAAAAAAACAGCAGTTTCATTTTATGTTGAACCAGACATGACTTTGCAATTGTGCAATCTTGTGGTCCATTTGCCAGGCAAAGCAGTCCTCACCACACACAAACACATTCCCTGGACTACACAACCTCATGTTATTGCTGCGGGAATGTTGGTGTCATTGTTTTTGTTTATAGAAAGAACAGAAAATACCCCAGACAAACGAATGAGATTTCATTTGAAACGTGGGCCTTCAATATCGAGTAAGGATGTGCCATGGTCTAAAATAAGGCTTGGGGGTGACTTAGATCAAATTAACATCATGATCTAGCTCCATTATCATCATCATTATGGTTGTGCTGACGGCGATGGCCTTTTTCTAATAGCTTCCCTGCATGTTGGCTGGTGTGTGTTATGCGTTATGGGAGGTTAGATAGTGCAGTTTCAGAGCACTAGGCTAAAGCCCAAACCACATGTTTGTGTAAGTACATATGATGTTTAGGGTGGTACCATGCACAGCAGCCATTGCAAGCCAATTATTTCCTTTTTCCAGCACTAATTCTATTAATACTTGTCTAAATGAAAAAAGATGATGGTAATGCTAATATTATTTCCTGCGCTATTTTTGGAATTTTCCAGTTTCCATTTGTGGCTACAGCAGACACAAGGGCTTGAGATTTTTCAGATTTGTCAGACATCTGCTACACAAAAAAATCTTCAAGTATGTTTTGAATTTGCAGCATCTTTTATGGACCTTTCAGAGAAAGTGATATAATAGTGTGCTGCACATACACGTTCAAATAAACAGCAACCCCGCACACACTCCAGTGTATATAAATAAATATCGTATAAAATAAGTCAAACAATTTAATAATAATAATTCATATTTTAAATGTAATCATTTGAAATATAAGTAAGGCCTATACTGATATAGATAAGACATTTTCTGTACCATGCATCCTAGGAAGGGTCAAAATGCAAACACTTTTTTTTCATTAACCTTTTCAAGAACTGTGCCATACTTATTGTTTAATTTAAAGAGTCACGTTTCATGTTCAGGTTCACCTAGAAACAATTATTTTCTCTTGAACTGAATATGACAACCGTACAATTTAAACAACGTCTTAGAACGAGTGAATTAATATAAACCTGTGATTTACTATTGATAGAGCTGCTGTTATATAGTATATATATAAAAAATACAGTAAGCAAATAAATCAACCTTCTGACCAAACAATAGCCATAATTTATCAGTATAAGCCCTGTCAGGTAAGAGTGGCTATCAGATATCAAGGGGCTATGATTATCAAATATCAAATCATCAAGCGACTTATATCCACACTTAGTTTCTTTATCTGTGGTCTTTAACATTGAGGATTAACACCTCATATCTAATGTCACAGCTGCTTCATGCAAACAATATTATTGCTATAACAAGAAGGGTTATTTCAGATGATAGTATTTTAGAAGCCCAGATGGATGGAAAAATACCTCGTTATTCCCTATTTACATTCACAGTCTCGGTGACCTTACCTAGGATTACTTGAGAGGTAATTAGGAAAAAGCATGTTGGCAGTTGTTTCGAAGGTTTTGGCATTTTACGGGTATACAGATATATTTATTCAGTGTAGATGAATACATTGGTGGGATTTGAGCTCATCACTATAGATTTTGGTTGCATAGGATAACCTTTAATTGCAATATAACAATCACGCATGACTCGTGTCATAGGCTAAGTCAGGTCCTCAGCACAAACGAATAGCCTAACAGGAACATAGCCTCCTTATTTTATCAAACTGTTCTTATTTGTAAAGAGCTTTAGCTTGTCGATCTTTCAGCTATGCAAAATTTTTCAATCCTAGCTTTATTGAAGCAATTTTTTTTAATTACAATGGATTCTGGCTGCTAGTTGAGTAGCAGGTTAAGTTGTAGTAGCTAGATAGTACTTGCAAATCCTGTTGCCGATATAAGTGTGTGAAACAAACAGTGAAGATGTAATTTCATTGACCAAACATGTTCACAAAATATTCATATTATTAGCATGGGGTAGCATGCATCCTGCCGCAATAGGCCTCTACTGCTAGCTACTGTAATGTTGTGGATAGCTTCCATTCTGACTTCCAACGCAGTTCACTGTCTAGATTTTCTTGGGTATGATTTTGGTGGCCCAAGATAACTCTTGCTCTCTGACATGTGTGAAGCCAAGCCTTCTTTCCTAAAGCCGCCCGGTATAAAAGGGCACGGCTGGGGAACATTTGTCAAAGTTTGAAGCCTGGTGTGTAGCTCAGGTTTCCTGCCAAAAAACAGTTGCCCGAAGCCACATCTACTCTACAGTCCATTCTGCCTGGCTGTTGCAGTAGCCAGGTCAAGGTCATGTACCGGTTCCAGTTCCTGTCAGTCAGAGCTAATTCTGGCCATAAGTGAAGGTGAAATGATGTGCATTTGGAGGAAGGCATAGATGACAACAAAGTTAATCTCAGTGGTTCATTAGGGAGCGTTTGACACGTCTTTAACCGTATTCAGCATTAAACCCCAAGTGTATGTGGCTTAAACCTGAAGGCTGTTTAAAAAAATCCTTACCACTCTAAAAAAAAAAAAAAACCCCACAAAACTGACAAAACAATGAGGATTTCTGTGTTACATTAGCCAAGTTCATAATTAACCCTTGAACATGATGTTCTAGTGGAATGTACCTGGACTGTCTTCAGCTACGACATCGCAATTGTTATTTATTATTAGGTGGCTTTTAAACTGTCAATTGTACAAATCGTTCAGGTATCATCCGGCTTCATGTATCATTTACAGGTATATCATAGTTTTATGACAAATCTAAATATTTATGTCTTGACTAGTTTTGATTTAAGGCTGTAAAACAGTACAGATGGAAAAATGTGTTAAAAGTCATTTGTTAGAGAGATGGTCTGTTACATAAATTTAAAAAGTCGGATCTTCGGTTTTGCCAGAAAAGATATTATTTTAGTTTAAGAGGATTGTATTGAATTTCTGCTTAAAACAACTCCAGTGTTCCCCAGGATTCTGCCCACATGGGTGGCACAGGGTGGCAATTAACACTCCTAGGAAAAACAGTGCCTCACATTAATTAACTATCTGGCCTTAAATAACTAAATCTCTAGGAGGATATTTCTGGCAGAATTAATAAATAATATCTGTCTGTCTTCCCAAAATCCCAATAACATGCCATTAGGTGGACTGGCTATGCTAACTTGACCTAGGTGAGAATTTATGTTTGCATGGTGCTCTATGAGAGACTGAATGTGTATACCTCATGCCCATTGTTCCTGGACCAGACTCTGGATCTGCCACAACCTTGACCAGGATAAAACACTAACTGAATAAACCTATTAATTTTAAGGTAAAACATATACAGTATGTCATACACGTGTATTGATACTTTACAGCAATAAATAAGTGAAATATTCTGCAAACACGTAACATACATAAACAGATGATGCCAAACCTTAATAGGAATATGACAGTGATGTATACCTTTTTTTTTCCCTGTGTATCACTAATCAAGCCGTCCAGTCTTCTATTACATTCTATTTTTACCATTTGAACTTCAACCGAGCCAACATTTCCTATTTCATGATCTTGCTTTAAAGACCACACCTCTCCTTGCTATAACAGCAGGAGGACTCATGTTAAGGAACCAATAACACCACCATTTAGACCCTACAATGGACAGATGCAGAGGAAGGAAATGGCAATAAGAGTCTCCACTCCAGTTTGTAGACGTGCTTCTGAAGAGGGAAGTTGTATACAATACTGTTGATATAGTATAAAAGTCTCCAGAGATAGCAGATTTCAAAATTTTACTTCATTTACAAAACATTATTGCCATTTCTTTCCAAACACACCCAGCGTAGTCTCATCCAACACTGGCTCCCAGTTTGGCAACAGTGTCCTGTGTGAAGTGCTTGCCATACTTCCTGTTAAAGTCTGTAACAACCTTGTACAACCTCGACAGCTTCCCGATTCAGCCAGGAGAAGGTTTTTTTATGTTCTTCAGTCTGAAAATTGTGTGATTAAGGCTATAAGTATTCCTGTAATCATTCGATCATTAAAGGTGAATTTCAGTTTTCATTTAACAACCAGGACACGATAAGGTCAAAGTCTACGGGACTGAAGAAGAAACCTTTATTTGTCACATAGACATTACTGTTACTAATGTCACTGTGAAATTCTATTCTCTGCATATCCAAACTTGTTACCAAGCTTGGGTCAGAGTGCAGGGTCAGCCATGATGCAATGCCTCTGGAACAGTGTGGGTTAAAGGCCTTGCTAAAGGGCACAAAAGTGGTAGCTGGGCAGTGCTGGGGTATGAACTCATAAGCTGCTGATTAATAACCTACAACCACAAATCCTGTATTATTTGCATATAACCTTGATCATTTTACAAAGCAACAAAGATTGATCTTTTAATAAAAGAGCAATTTTAAATTTCTGTCAGCACGCTGGTGTATTAACATTTTTCTATACCACGTTCAATGCTATCTGGATACCAGCTGATAATGGTGTACCAGTAGGATTCAATCCTCTTCTTTGCCACTTCTTGTGCTCATCACTGTCATAACCTGCTACCTTGCCAAGCTGAGTCTAGCTTTTGCAACAACATTTCATCTAACGTGAACACCAACATGACGTCGAATGCCACTGGAACATGGTACGGGAGAAAATGTGGTGCTCTTGCTCTATCGTCTTAGGAGATGACAATAAAACCT
Organism: Tachysurus fulvidraco; assembly: GCF_022655615.1. NCBI lineage: Eukaryota > Metazoa > Chordata > Actinopteri > Siluriformes > Bagridae > Tachysurus > Tachysurus fulvidraco. Next base: position 5,423,342 of record NC_062525.1, read on the forward strand.
GACTGGTATCACTGACTGTACGTTTGAGATCGTAGACATTTTTTGTTTAGTTTTCAAAAGCAGACAGACCAAAAGATGTGTGAAAATTGAAATCTTATCATATTTGATGTGTTTAAGGGTGGAGTTTTCGACACCTGTTCATATTGTAAATGCTGCTGCCATTCTCGGAAGCTGGCATCACAATTTGGCACCATATTTTACATGCCTCATAGGAAATGTGTGTGCCTTTCTCTTGTAATTCTCTCGAATTGTATACATGAAGTGACTAATCTTATATTGTGCATTCAGCACTGTCCAGTAGTCTGAGTCATCAAAATTCAAAGAACATTTTTTTTATATTCCATCATGAATAAAGAACACATCATCTAAAGAATCATGATCTGAATCCGTGATCAGCAAAAGCCCGAAGTGAAAAACTGAGGACGTTACAGGTTGCATGGTCCATTTGAAGCAGGAAACCACCTGATCTAGACAGACACAACAGTGGAGGGATCACAGAAGGTCTCCAAGTGTGCGACAGAGCAGTTCCCAGACTCACACTTCTTAGAAGGGTGTTTTCCGGTTATAGTTTAAAGACTGGATTGTTTTGTGGTTGTTTTGGTGAAGGAAGCCCCTTAGGCTTGCATTGTTTACTGCTGCTTTCATTCACAGCTGGTCAGAAGATTTAAAGCTGTAAAAAAAATTAATTTTAGGTGCTCTGGAAAAAAAAAAAGATGTCATTGAGGACAATTCACGAGTTACAAGAGAGCGGCTGTCTGGTGTGTTTCATTCTTGCACTTGCTTCTTAAACCTGGTTCCTTAAAAACTCAGTATAAAAATAGCATAATCAAACAGGCATGTTGTGGTTGTAGCACCTGCACACCACCTGAGAAGCTTTTCTATTCCATACAGCTTTCATTAGTAGGCATTACGATTTGATGAATGAAACAAATACCTTTGTTTACATTTTATTTGCTCCGACCCTCTCCCCCTACACACAAACTGCATGATGAAATGAATATCGATGGTGTCACGTGCAAGGTGCTATTATTTCATCGAGCCAAGCACAGATTCACTGGAAAATGAATGTCATTTATTTGTGTAAAATAAATTCTTTGGATTTTTACTACTGGTCAAGCTTGTGTGTGTGTGTGTGTGTGTGTGTGTGTGTGTGTGTGTGTGTGTGTGTGTGTGTGTGTGTGTGTGTGAGTGTGTGTGTGAGCCCGAACCCTTCTAAACGGTCTGAAGCCTGCTAAAGTCTAAAGCTTCAAAAAGCTTCACATATTACCTCCCATAAAGGGCCTTAAAGGGTCAAGGGTGGGGTGAGTGTAGAACAGCATTAAACTCGCCACCTGCTAATCTCTCTAAGGCACCTAACAATGTGTACTACTCTTCCTTTCTGGCAGGAAGTACTGCCCCAGCGTGCCTTTCCTGGCCACCGTGTTAAATTAATAATTCAATAAATAAATGGAATATTAAACGGTGTGACCGGAAAAGGGTGACCAGCGAATGTGAATTTTCCCACCAGTGGAGCAGTATGACTAGTCCACAGTCAAGCCCAATATCACAGACTCCTAGTATACACTCTATACCAATCATAACATCAGTGGAATGAGCTCACAAATGCCTTCAGTGCGTCACGCGTCACTGTTATTTGAGTAAAAGCATTGCATTTTTCTCTTGTGAAAACATCATTACACAGTCAAAGCCAGTGTGAAACATTTATGTACTGTAAGGAGTAAAAAACAACTCTGTTATGTGTGCTGTTATAGGAAAATAATCCACGACTGGATACTGTGATGTTTGCATGGCCGGACACGAAGGTGCTCTATCCCAAAGCTGACTTTTTTCCTCGACTAACATCACAACCTAAAGTGTTTATTCTTTTTTTTTTTTAATCACATCAACTTCCAAATTCCAAAATCAAGAGTTTATTGTCATATGTGCAGGAAACAGTCAGTTACACAATACAATGAAATTCTCAGTCTGCGACTCCTCCGGCAACCTATGACATAATTTTATTCAGGACATACGGAAGAGAAAAAAAAGCAAAAATTCTCAGCTCTTTCGGGATATTAAAAAATAAATAAATAATAAGTAAAATAATAAAAAATAAAAAGGATCACAATTTTGAATTTATTATTAAATAGTAGGTTTTAATACTTTTAACTATTTATAATACATTTTAAGTATTAATACCTAATAAACATTATAGCTTGGCTTTTTACCAGAAAGATGTTAAGGCACTGTTTACAATTCCATAGAAATGACCATGTATATGCATATTAATGAGGAAAAGAAAAATGGAAAAATACTTAGACAGTAAAAAAAAAAAATATATATATATATATATATATATTTTATATTTTCATTGGCTGAAAGAAACCATCTGCCTTTTCCTCTCTCTCCCTCTCCAGCCTCCACTTGTACTTTTCCTGTCCATCTTTCTTATTAATGGATCTTGTAATGACTATTAGCAAATAAAAGAGGATCTTTCACACACACACACATACAGTCACACACTTTGTTCCCCTTTTTCCACTGGTTTCAGAAGTACAAGCTCTTTAAGTTGACATTAGTGTCGATCTCGCTGTCCTGCGAAGGAGAATTTTTTCCACCGAGCTTCCATCACTCTGCTAAAACATAAATCACAGCCTGGGCTTGTCGGAGGGAAGCGACTAGAGCCAGAGTCAGCTCATAGTACACAAAATGAATCCCATTTCCTCTCACGAACGTCCTGGGATTTCTCACCTCGATATAATGACAGAGGATTACGCAGCACATTGCTCATGAGCACAAAACCACAGGCTTTTGTACTGTATTAAGCATGAGGTACATGAGGAGCGTATAGATGGATGTTTAACATAACATTTGGCTAAAACATTACTGACCTTAAGCCTTTTTTTTTTCCCTATCCAGTCAAATACATAATTCTAAGATAAATATGACAAAATAAGAAGTTAAAAGTATTTCAGGGTAGCCAATACTTTTTGGTTAGTCTAATTTACAAGCACGAAGAGAGTCAAGCAACAATTTGTTTGATTTGTCGTTCATATTTTATTGAAAAACAGAAATAAAATAGCATGTACAATAATTATTACAACAATAATAATAACTTCAATAATAATATTAGTATAATATAAAAATCTGTACATTCCATTGTTTTCTGCAGTACAAGGAAGACTGATAGAAAAAAAAACAAAACAGACTGCAAAAAAAAAGTACTGGCATATTTACAAACCGTCGATAAAATGCACGAGGCCTTCAGTCATTGAGGAGGGCTTTTCAGTTTGATAGGTCAGCATTCTTCAGGTTTATAGATTGTGGCTAATTCTAATTTTAGTGTTGGTTTTTCAGATAAATGCACAGAAATCAAATAGGGGAAAAAAAAAAAACACCTAGCGCAAAGCAAACACAAAAGCAGATACCACGTGTTAATTTGTACGCTTTTTGAACGCAACACCTAAAAATAAAGCAATCATCTGTTGATCTGAATATTATTATCTCCATTTAGAGAGCATTGGAGAACATTTGCTCTACAATTAAAACTTCCTGACATATAGAGAGGCTGGTTTCATTAGCATGATTTCGGCTGATAACGTGACAGCTCAGGTTATGTTCCGTCCTGAGCTCAGTGCTGGTGAATTGATCATGGTCTAATTACTCAATCCTACAGGTTTCAACCACTTGGCGCATGCAAAAAATGAGCCGTTCGGGTCGAACTGTAGTTTGTCAGGTAAAGATAGACCTTAGTGCTCTCAAACGTCATGAAATTTAAAATAAAATAAAATAAAATAAAATAAAAAAATTTGTAGGGGTAAGAACTAGAACAGTGCTGTTTCAAATCCAATTCCACAAAGATTAGCTACCTTAGATCTCAAGGCCATACAATACAGTGCAGTTTTACACAATGAACATTTAGGTTTTGTCGTAAAAAAATATATTTTTAATTCATACAAGTTGCTTGTATGCAAATCTACACATTTCTAGCAACCTTGGAACACTTAGGCAGAACTAATAATATAATATCATATAGTATAATATAATATATATATATATATATATAAAACACTGTTTAGGGGATAAAGACTTCTCAAAAGACTACCCTGTAGCCTTCTTCTTTTTCCTCATGATCTCTGTGATATTTCTCTTTAAAAAACATTTGGCTTTGAATATGAAAAAATATCTGATAAAATAAGCATGTGTACTGAAAAACAAACAAAACCAAAATCCCACCAAAATATTTTTTGTCCTGTAGACCCATGTCTAATATCTTTAAAATAATTTGATGCCTTGGTTAGAATACTCTAAAATATTTCAGTCTTCTCCAAAACCCTATTATATAAGTTGCAACATAGCAGCATGTATGGAAAAACATTCATTAGCGCATTCTCACCCTCTCTTCCCCAGTGGATGGGATGACTGCTTTGTCTGGTTTTAACACCGGTCTGACCCTGTGGGAATTACCACTGTAAACAGGCATGTTCCTTGCATTTCCCCCAGCTCCTAAACCTGCTGCCAAGCCTGCAATTAAGCCCAAATGACCCATGCAGAGCAAACTACTCGTTACATTAATAGCAAGTAAACTGTTTTGTATTGTGGCTACAGGTCTCACACATACACACACCCCTAAACCAGAAGTCCCCAACAGGACCATTTCAAGGATACCTCGGACCCCAACTGAGGCCTTTGAAATCGTGCTAATAAACAGGTGGTACAAATGGTAACACGTTAAATAATAGATTAACCAATGTTTATCATTTTTATGTCAGAAATTAGACTTCTGTATATTTATATAACATGATAGGTCCCTATAAACACAGGAATTTATCTCTACTTACATCTGTCTGTAATGAACAGGTGTAAAGCTTTCGTTAGATTACTGCCCTATCTGGCAAGTAAAGATTTTCTACATCAGCGATGGCTTGGGTATGTAATACAAGGCATAAATTAAAGGTAAACATGCACACATTATTGTCAGTAAGAGTTGTTTTCATTCATGCTTTACTAAAACACTTTTTTTTAGCCTATTCATTTCAATCTGTCACCTCTGGACAAATGCATAGGAAGACATGCCCGATATTTTCAAGTTTTACATAGCAGTTACATCCTTTCCACTGTGTGCCATCGAAGAGCAATGGTCTAAAAGGTAGTGTTGCATAACTGGATAAACCCACCCACCCCTTTATGTGCACTAATTTTCAGTGCAATGCCTCTTTATAAACTGGATATATTCATCATGAACACTCTTAATCAGTTCATCTCTTATCTTCTCCTTGAAGCTGTACCGTCAGCTTAAGTCTGCATCCCTCCAGGACCCGAGTTCAGCGCAATGTGCCTATTTGCCCAACAGGCAATTACTGGTCTTATCACAGGAAGCCTATACAGTCATATTTCGGATTCTCGCCTCAGCGGCCGTGACTCTAGGGGAACACTGGCTTGATTGTGGTCAGAGTCTGAGCCAGTGTCAGTATGTGTGCTCGTGGGCACCAGTCCACCCCCATCTCCTTCCTCCTTCTCCTCTTTGTTTGGAAGCACCACCTCATTCTCGTAACAGAAGGAATTGGAGTTGGAAAGGATGTATTTTTTCTCTGCAAGGTCCCTGGCACTACACAGCGGGGTGCTGGGCACCTCATAGGTCTTGTGAAAGCGTGAATAGTCCACTTTGTAGTAGTTCTTCTCCTCGAACAGGACTGGCTCGAAGCGGTGACCCCAGAGGACCTCACTGGCCAGATATGAGCTACGGCACTGAGTTGTCATGGCCGTTGCTTCCACCATGCCTTCTAAGATCACCACAATCTCAAACTCTGAACTGTCTAGCTCCTGCTTGCTCATGTCATAAAAAGGGCTGTCCTCGTCAATCTCGTGGACAATGGTTATTGGCGAAACCAAGAAGATACGGTCAATGCCACTATCAAAGCCCACGTCAATGTCTATTTGGTCCAGCGGGATGTATTCCCCCTCTGCTGTAGTACGAGATCTAAGGAGCTGAGCCCGAACATGAGCCTCAACCAGATGGCTCTTGCGCAAGTTGCCAACCCTCCACATTAGACACAGCTTGCTGTCTCTCATGGCCACGGTAGCATTGTGACTGAACACCAGTGTCTCGTTTCGCTTTTTAGGCTTGGCCATTTTTGCCATGACTGCACCGATTATGAAAGCATCAATGATGCAGCCCACGATGCTCTGAAAGACCACCATGAAGACAGCAACGGGACACTCGTCGGTCACATAGCGGTAGCCATAGCCAATGGTGGTTTGTGTCTCGATGGAGAAAAGAAATGCTGCAGTAAAGCTGCTCACATTCGATACACATTTTGGACTGTTGCCTTCCAGGTCTCCATGAAAGATTGCCACCAGCCAGAAGATACATCCGAAGAACAGCCACGACAGCAGGAATGCCAAGCAGAAGATGACTATCATCCAGCGCCAGCGAATGTCCACACAAGTAGTAAAAATATCAGCCAAATAACGCTGACCCTTCTCACTGACATTGATGAACTGTACATTGCAGTGTCCATCCTTCTTGACAAACCTGCTCTGGGGCTGATGCCGAGTGTGCACCTTACTCTTTCCGTTCCCATAGCCGTTGTGCACCGCCATAGTGGCCAGCTTCATCCCGTCCTCCTCTGATGACACAATGCTGTAGCGGTTAGCCCGCACACTTCCCATCACCTCTGTCTGGGAGGGCTGTGCTGCTTCTGCTTTGGAAAACAGTCTGAGTTTCTGGAAGAAGCGTTGGAGAAACAGTTTTGAAACGCTCACGGAGACCAACACAAGAAGAAAATGGTGGGACTGTTTAGAGAGGGACGCAACAGGCGTCACTCTGCTCCAGTTAGACCTTTTGATTGACAGAAAGGTCTGCAGAGCCTTGTGTGTCCTGGCTGTTCACTCTGCTGTCATCTGTTACTTCGTTCTCATCAAGAAAGTGTTCTAACAAAAACAAGAAATGCAGGTATACAGTTAGTTTCAATTTGCTAAATATATCTCAGCATTCGAGACATTTGAGCACTGGTTTAAACTAATATTGGATTTAACTTATCTGATGCTGATACAGGATTCACAAAGGAAAAAAAAAGCATAATTCTACTACAAAGGAGGATTATCAGAAGACAAGGACTCAGTTTGGTCAGAACAGTGGGATTCGCCAAAAATATTTTAGTTGGTGCTAAATAAAATACCAATGAATAAATTGAGCTACTTTTACTACATTTACAAGTGATTGTAAGGTAGTTTTGTTCAGGTTTGCTGTGTCATCTTCAGCAACACTGCATTTAAGACAATTTCAACATTTGACTTAAAGTGCTATAGTGCTTGGCGCCTATAAAATATATATATACTGTATATGGCTGGTGTCACGTCAGCACTGCATTGCATTTTGCTGACTGAGCTTGTCTAAGATGTTTATGTACAGTTCCACCCTTGGAACAAACAATAAATGTGTTGCTACAATTATGGCCTCAGCAGTAGAATGGATAGGAATTTCTACTTGCCCTGAAGCACACGGTTGCTTTCCAGCAGTCGCTTGCAGCACTTTAATGCCCCACCAGTGTATTTGTCAACCTGTTCTCTCCACGCTCCACCAGCCTTACTGCTCACTGGTGCATTATTAATGCCCATTTTCGCATACTTTGCTAATCACACAGTCAGGGAAGATGGAAAATGTTTTGCATGACTACATCCTTTACCAGTGCACTGGTACACACTGACTGGATTTCTCTAACCAGTAGCAGAGTCCTGGAAACTTTTCCAACCACACTCTAAAACAGATTATTTTGAGTATGCCGGCCTGCCCAGATAGCAGATTATTCCGGGCCAAATATGGTTCAGTTCAGGCAAAATAAGGGCCAGTTATGGCAATGACAATTGGATTATGGGCCAAAAAGCCTGAAGTAGGAACAGCCACATCTTAGGTTTTCTTAGAATTTGGAAAATTTGGAACTGGCCCAAGTGCAGCATTTTTGGGCTGGTCCATATCGTGCCTGAGATCGGTTCTCATCAATGTGGAGTTGTGGCTGTGTTTTAGTAGCCAAGTTTGGATGAGTTCATCACCATCATTCCACAGTGTTAAGTGGGCTAGATGAGTAAGTGTAAACCAGCACTGAGCCATCTAGCACTTTATCAATTACTGACTTACTTGCTGCTTTTCTAAACAGTCTAGAACAGTGGCTTAATCGGAGATATTTCCGATATAATATAATGAACACAAATCTGAAACCAATTTGATTTCCACAAACACCAGGACAAAGCAATAGTTTGTGATCCTTTCCTTCTGCTTGGAGCAGTGCAGTGAGACAGATGGGACTGAAGAGCTCATCCATCGGGACCTCATCATCTCTCTGCTCAGTAGGATCTAGGCCTGTGAGCACTCTAGCATCACTCATTATGATTCTTAGTCTGCTCTACCTGTTTAACACAATCCCACAGCAATCGGTTATGAGAAGAGATGCAAGATTCACCTTCAATACTTAAATATCAATATATATTTACAGAACATCCAAGTATACAAAGAATTTGATTTTGTGAGGGAATAAATTGACTACATGGAATTTATTTATGCATTCACATGGGTTCTTGTCCACATTGCTCAGGTTTTACTTTCCACAGTAAATCATTTGTACTTTCCCTTAATAAAAAAAAATACCCAATTGTCTTTCATATGAAAGTTGTACCATATTACAGTGTAGTACATAATGGTCAGTATGGATTTTAGTACTGATCTTATCGTGTCCAAGCTTAGCAAACACATCCGAAATAGCTTTTTAATGGCTTAAATGTGATTCAGAATGATTTGTCACAATGATAAACGTGATCTGCTTTTGAAATTTGATGGTTGGTAATGGAAATGTTAGAAAATATTCTACTGGATAAACGATCAAACACCTGGCAACGCATAAGGTCGGATTGACAGATGGGACTGTTTCTTTGAGTAAATGAAATGTAATATAACAATGTTTATATCTAGGAGGAGTGTTTACTGTAATCGCGTGGAACAGAGACACACAGTGGAAAATGTGAGCCCACAATTCGAAGGCGATTTTCTGTGATTGGGTGCTCTTTATTTCCAGAATCAGCCGCTTATCCTTCACTTGTCTAAAAAAGGCACATCGTGCATTGTTTGGCACTGTGAGAAGTTATGCATGAGTGAGTCAATATTGCCTTGAACATGTGGCTTATCCTGCTGGATGTCCACTAAGAACAAAGCAAGTGCGCGCATTGCGCTCAGGACGGATAACCGCACCGCGTAACGCGCAACTTTAATCATGTAACGCTAAAAATATCTCTTGTGCGTTTTTTAAGCTGTAATTGCACAGGAATGTATCTTCTTTGGAAACGTCCAAATGTCCTATGAGCTCCAACAGGTGCAAAGCAGAAGACAAACTCTGCACATTTTTCTCGTGCAGTGCATTTCTGAGCTCCTTTTCCTTCCCTGGTGAGTCATGTTGGTTACTAACTAGAGTGTGTGGTTTAAACTGCAGATGTTATTTCATTTATTCAGATTTATTTATTATCTATGCATAGTTAGTGTGGGCATATATTAATCTAACATATTATACATGATTACATGTCACTAAAACAAATTCCTCGCATAAAGATGATCTGATTCTGATGATTATATAGTATATTATAATAAATGATATATTAATGCCTCTTGTTTTCTTTAGGTTTTTTTTTTTAAATAAATAATATATTTCCATTTATTTCGATTTGCATAATATGAGGACACACACACACACACACACACACACACACACACACACACACACACACACACACACACATAAGGATGACAGTTTCGCACATGAAGTTTAATTACATAAAAACATCCTGAAAATGTTTATTATTTTATATTTATTCACTCTTACCTGATGGTCATTTGTAGTTAAAAAGACAAAACAAAAATCATTCTACACGGTAAATCCAAATAGATGTGTAGCTTTTCCCCATTGATGTCTGCTGCATCTGTGTACAAAACGTGGATTATGTTACTATAAAATAAAAATAAACACACCCACGTGTTCAGCCGAATCCTAACACGCGCTTACACTCATGTGTTCAGCAGTCTGCGCTCCCAAAACAATTTAAATAGAAAACAACCGGTCTACCCCGCCCCTCTGTTCAGATCCAGCCAATCAAATCAAGCTAAATACCGGATTGCCAAACCTCCTCCTCGACCACCAGCCAATTACAACAGGCTAAGATGAAAAGACCGGTTCTTTTTGCTCCGGCTGACAACCAACCAATCAATGCGGTCTGTACGGAGCCGGCTGGAACTTCAACCAGCCAATCAGAAGACTTAGTGACGACACCACGAGAAGCGTATAAATACGTCTGCTCCGGTGAGACAAGTCCAGAGCAAGATGAGACGTAAAAGGGATTCATTCACTTGCAGAAGTTCTGATCTTGATCTGATCTTGTTGTGATCTTGTTGTGATCTTGTTCTGATTTTGTTCTGATCATAGATGTGTTTGCTGTAGTCTGTAAATAAAAGTTGTTTTTTTTTTGTGACAGTTTAGTGACACTTAATTAATATGTAAATTGTCATAATTTGGGTGTTTAAAAAAACAAACAAACCAAAAGTTAATCAGATTATATATAATCAGAGATCATCATGTCCATTGTTTTCCATTTCAACATGTACAGTGATGGGGAAAAACAGTCCTGAGGGCTACATCAATATTGGCCAAATTGAGATTTTCCCCTTTGATTGCATAATGTTTGCCTATAGTGTCTGACAACAGGATGCTTGCAACTCTGTTAGTGAAGTAATAAGTCAGAAAGTCGCATTATCGCTTTCATATTGTTCCTTCAACTATAAAAAGTAGAATATAATGTAGCTGGTAGATAAACGACGGTGTGGGCTTCAGCCATGTAGAAACTTTTATATTGATTTCAGTCAACACATACAGTAAACCTAGATCTCATGCTAGTTCTCATTTGTGTTAATCGTCTTTATTCAAACTTGATAAGGTTTGCTTATCCAGATTTATGGAACGCTCAACATGTTGTTATTACTTTCTTAGCAATGTAACGTTACATGACGGTAAATGTTTATATGCTCAGAGTAAATGAAATAATATTTCAACCAATGCATTTATGCATAGAAAAATTATGAATATTTATTTGAATGCTGATAAGGTTTTAGGCATGCTTCAAAAGCAGGTTAATGTGCAGGTTAGTGTTAAGTTCTAATCAGTATAAGATCAATACAGTAATAATTAAAAATCAACACTTGTGCTGATGTGCTTTTTTTTTTTAAGGATCCATCAATTATCCTGATCTGGAATGAGCTAGTTTTTCTCCTGCCCTCATCGGCTTCTGTTTGAATAAGGTTGCAATGTCACACTGCTTACTAATCATAAGCTAATGAGGCGTGTTGGACTGTGTTTGTGAAGCTGTTTTCGAAGCGCTTATTTTTAGATCCTTTCTTGTTCACTCTATAAATAATAGCACCTATTTATAGCTGTCTGCTCTGAGCTGGTGTTTGCCTTTCAGGTCGATTTGAGTCGATGCTTGGACAAGAGCTGTTACTAACCACAAGGTGGAGGCCTGGAGGCTTTAGTATTTACTGATGTCCTCTCAAAGCCATGGCCAATTGAGGAGAAACTGTTCACAGAAGATTCCTAAAAACATCTGCTATCCAGTCTACATGAACAAAGGGCTGCCAAATTTCAGGAATAGATCTGAGAGAGGACAATGTTGGTGTCGGCCAGAAATGACTGTAAAGGCGATGATCCTGTTAACACTGTAAATATGTAGATTTTTGTTGCGAATAACGTACGTTACCTGTCCTGTAGATTCAATTATGTATCTTTATCTCAAAATACCTTTACATGAATCTTTATTGTATACATGTATCTTTATTGCAATAATGTAATATATATATATATATATATATATATATATATATATATATATATATATATATATATATATATATATATAGATTTGAACTCATTCTTCAATAATAAACACATTTTTTTGTATTTATATATTTTCTAATATATAGTTTGTTTAAACAAAATGTTTTTAAACCGTGTGTTTATCTGTTGAAGTGCTTGTAAAACTCACAATATTTAATTCTTTATATTGTAAAGAAGACAATTGGCAAATATATGCTCATGTCAGTTTCTAATAGGCCAGCTAGTTTCTTAATCAACAAAGTGATTGGCTATTTTTACTAGAGGGCGGGACTTAATTTTGCATGGATGAGACGAGGTTTTTGGTTTAATCCAAAATGTCTATTTCATATTAACATTTCCTCGTTTTTCCGATGTATTTATTTCTGTAAGGTATTATGGATTGTTTGTAATATGTTGTAAAATCCAATTTTATTCAAAGGCTGCTAAAATTGCAAAATTAAAACGGAACCCCTGCACCACCCACATGGTTGGACTAAACCCACTCCAAAAGGTGGCTAGTCCTTTATGCTTATTAGCGATCTTTCTTCCTGTCAGTTCGTGTGAAAGCTATTTACTAATGAAGCAATAACGAGTGTGACGGACGAATCTAAAAAGCTATCTTTAGATTTTTTTTAAAAGAATTTTATGATCTTTAACATTTGTGAAAATACTTTTGTTTATTTTACTTGATTTTTCCTCAAGTTTACCTCAGGTTTGCATGCTAGCTATATAGCAGCAATAATTATTAAGTTAGAATGCTATATATATATATATATATATATATATATATATATATATATATATATATATATATATATATATATATATATATATATATATATATATATGCAAGTGAAAGGTGAAAGACTTCATATGTTAATTTATCATAGATGAAATGATGTCATTTATTTGTAATGATCATTGTATTTATATTTATTTGTAAATAATATACTGTAACATTTGTAATCAGGATCATATCAATTCAGAATCACATTTATTTGTGATTAACTGATAATTATTCATGCAAATATTTTGTAAAGATATTTGCACTTAATTCATTTACATGTCACGGGGTACAAGTCAGAGGAGAAGTGCTGGACAAACAACAGAGAAAGGAGTGGATATGAATAGTGAATCAAAATAGACTGGAAAGGAGGTAAATACAAATAAATGACATATTACTGATTCAAATGAAATATCTGCACCGATATCTGTACAGATATCACTGGATCATTTTATAGAAATAAGCCTTATGTGACATGCAATGATCATAATTTTATTCAAACTATATAATATTTAAGTGAATAAAATATAAAAGGGATGACAATTTATATATATTTGGAGTTTAGGAGAAAGAATACACATGAAACATCCCTTCATTAATTCCCTTTATACCACAGTGATGTTGAATTCGTGAGTCATTTTGGTCAGAAATTGTTAAATTTCTATAATAGCAGCTTTGTCAGTAGCCATGGTTTTAATTGCACGTAGAGGTTTGTCTTAAAGCACTTGTTTTAATACCGTACAATATTACATGTATGGCAACAATTCATTCACAGTGACTTGGCAGAAGATCCACACAATTTAATAAATTGATCAGAAAATGTCCTTGTTGCTTTTTTTCTGTAAGGAGTTAAGTTTGAAGTTTATTTAACATTTATGGAAGGAGTCTCCAAATAGTATATTTACTGCCACGGGAAAGTCTTCCGGACAGGTTGTGTTTGAGATTTCCAGTTTTTCCACAACGTGACAAGCTGTATTTTTATTAACTTGCTTCTTATTAACTTTAAAACAGGGAATACAGAGAGGAAGGTGAGCTGCTTTTTCATAATTTATGAAAAATTACCACGAGTCTTGTGTGGGCATTCATATAACATTATAAAATAAATATTGCAATTGTAAGCAAATTGGTTATTATGGTATATTACAGCATCTCATCCTGTATTATATTTCTATAACAGCACGTCCTGTTGTGTGTTAGTTTTTTAAATATTCCTTACATACATTTCCCATCTACCGTCGATTAAAGTTCTTATCTTGAATAGAAATGTACATATGACAACAGTGGTACTGAAGATGTACCTGGTCTAGTATAAAATGGGCATAAGGAGAGACATTATGAAGAACTTATAGGGTCATGTACATTTTCACTGCACACAGATTTCACTTCTTAAATTAGTAAATATAAAATTTGCATTATTTATAATCTTTAATATTATTATAAAGCTTTTGATTGTAGGCATTATACAAAAGAACACAATTTCATACAAATAAAGTAATAATACTCATTAAGCAATATCAACAGGTGTGTGTGGTGTAGACAAAAAGCATGAATTATAGTTTCCAGTTGAAAACATAAAAAAATATATATTCTGAAATTTCAATATTTTAATTATAAATGTTATTTTACTGCAATCCGAATAGCATAACAAAGCAAAAACATAATTCTGCTAGACTTAATTTAAATTTCCCTGCTGTGGTAAGATGATATTGTGCAGTTCACTTAATGTTAGCCTTGCTGCATTATTTACCATATTGATAATATAATTTAGCAAATGGAACTGAAATGACCGACATATAGCACTAAGGCATTGCAAATCCAGTTATTCTCACAGAGTATTAGGTGATTTGTCATAATATACTGTATCAACGCTAGTGAGACTAAGGCTCATGGTCAAGCATGTTTGTACATTTTTAATAGATAAAGCATGATCAATATATCGCCCTACAGCACTTTAGATTGCCTAAAAAATAAATAACACAAATCATTAGATTTACTTCACATATATGGTCTGCAGGTTCTATCTATAAAATTCTATTTTAAGAAAAATCCTGAATGACTTACGCCTGAATCTAACATTCCACATGTGTATATGGCGGACATTAGCTACAAGGTTTTTGAATTGTTTTATTGTATATTTCATACATAGCTTTACTGTCCCTTAAGTGTACCCTAAGTACTGCAAGGTTCTATAGATACCATGGTTTGTTATAGTTTTTCTTGAATAGTAATGCTAGTATTGTTTTGACCTAAGATTTCTTCACTCTCCACTGCCAGAGAACAACCCATTTGTTGGTCTTGTTTACAGCTTGAAGGATGCTTTAGTTCATAGTTTTCATCACTGCTTTCTGTCACTGGGACTTTAACTGCTAGGTGAAAGAGAGAATAGTCCACTCGGTAGGACTTCTCGGTAACCCTCACCATCTCTTTAAACTGCTGACCCCACAGAATTTCACTTGGAGTGTAGGAGGTGCGTGACTGGTGGAGAATCCCACTGCAGTCATCTGTGTATGTAAAAGTCACCACCAAGTCAAAGCTTTCTTTTTGTAGATCTTGCATGGTCATTTTATGTAGAGGACTGCTGGCATTGATTCTGTGGATGATAGTCACTGGAGTGGCCAGAATGACATGACTGTTTTGGATTTCAAGGTCATGATAGGTTATGTCAGATTGGCTACTTGTATGCACTGTGTGCCTGACCAGCTGGGCATGCGTGGTTCCTTCTACCAGGTGGTTTCTACGGAAGTCACCCACTCGCCATGACAGGCACAGATGCCCATTACGAAGGTTTATCACGGCAGTATTACTGAATCCGACTGTCTGTGCTCTTTTCCGGGCCGATGCCATTTTGGCAACAACGATCCCGATTACAAAGGTGTCTATGAAGACGCTGATGACGTCCTGTATGGTCACAGTAATGATGGCCAGCATGCAGTTCTCAGAC
Source organism: Tachysurus fulvidraco (assembly GCF_022655615.1). Classification (NCBI taxonomy): domain Eukaryota; kingdom Metazoa; phylum Chordata; class Actinopteri; order Siluriformes; family Bagridae; genus Tachysurus; species Tachysurus fulvidraco. The sequence goes on from NC_062525.1 coordinate 5,438,949, forward strand.
ATGCCGCGTGAGCCATATCCGATGGTAGTCTGTGTCTCAAGAGAGAAGAGGAAGGCTGCTGTAAAGCTTCTTACCTCATAGATGCATGGCTCGTTGTTTGGGTCCTTTGTGTCACCATGGATCAGTGCGATAATCCAGAACAGGATCCCAAAGAAGAGCCAGGACAGGATATATGAGAGGGCAAAGGTCAAGAACATGGCCCTCCAGCGGATCTCCACCAGTGTGGTAAAGATGTCTGTCACATATAAAAGACATTCCTCAGGCACATGGCGAAACACTATGTTGCAGCTGCCATCTTTGTTCACATATCGTCTCTTTGTGAAGCAGTAGCCATCATCCAATTTTACGTTGGAGTAATGCGGCTTTTGAACCGTTCTCGAGTTCATGCTGCCGGCCTAAAATAAGGAAATATAAATAGACTCATGTCAGAGTTATGGGATTGCTATTGATGGGGTAACACGGTGACCTTCATCAGATTAAACCTTGGGTGTCTTGGAAATATACTGCCCTGTAGACTAGGCAGTAGTTCAGCTTTACACACCTGGATTTCATATTCATGTACTCTTGAAGACATCGATTTGGCAGGTTCCTAAATCAGGCTTGGATACTTCTGTTTTAAATGATTCTCAAATATCACTGTATGGTGCCTGTAGTTATTCTGTCTGGTTCTAGTGAAACAAGGAAAGGCTGCATTCAATTCTTTCCGTTTATTATGTTTTTTGTTTTTTTAATATTGAAAGATTAATTCATTCATTATTCATAATTTCTTTAGTTCAGTTTTGATCTGGGCCATAACTTGCCTTATAAACACCACGTGTGAGGTGGGGACCATCCATTATCCATTTTAGAGCACCAATTCACACACAGCAGCAATTTAGTGTAGCTAAACTTACAGATATATATATATTGGAGAAAGTTGAAGGTTTTAATTAGTGTTCCTTGAGTGTTAGCTTTTAATAGATTATAAGAGATACACTCTGGATCTTCTGCAGACCTCAGACGTATAAAGCATTTACTGAAGATCAATGAATAAATGAATCTTGGCATTCATCATCAGGATTGGTTGTTGTGGAATAAAGGAAGATCTGCAGGATTGTTTGTGGTGGAATGAAGGAAGAGTCAGTGAGCTCTGGCCATTCCACTACAGCGTTTTAACACCAGGCTTAATGGAAATAAAGACTTTTAGAAGGTCACCAAAATAAATGGAATCAGGAATGATTTCAGGAGTTACTGAGACATGATATACATTAAAAAAGTCCGCACACCCTATTAAAATTGTGTTTTTTTTTAATTGTGACATTAAAACAAAACAAAATGAATGTGAGAATTTTACCTTTAATGTGATGGAGAAGCCAACAAAATTAATGTGAATGACAAATATGAATGATAAACTTGTACATAAACGGACAGGTGAATGTGCTCAGAATTAACTAAACACATTTTAACTTATATTTATAGATACTTGTTCTACACCTGTCAACATTCTGAAGAACCCCAAATAAATTAAATTAATTAAATCTCATTGTCAGAGGGGCACGGTGGCTTAGTGGTTAACACGATTGCCTCACACCTCCAAGGTTGTTGGTTCGATTCCCACCTCCGCCTTGTGTGTGTGGAGTTTGCATGTTCTCCCTGTGCCTCGGGGGTTTCCTCCAGGTACTCCAGTTTCCTCCCCCGGCCCAAAGACATGCATGGTAGGTTGATTGGTATCTCTGGAAAATTGCCCATAGTGTGTGAGTGTGTGAGTGAATGTTTGTGGGTGTGCCCTGTGATGGGTTGGCACTCTGTCCAGGGTGTATCCTGTCTTGATGCCCGATGACGCCTGAGATAGGCACAGGCTCCCCTTGACCCGAGGTAGTTCGGATAAGCGGTAGAAAATGAATGAATGAATATATATATATATGTTTTTACTTTTTATCTGAAATTTGTTACTTGCTCTCACGTTATAAAGATAGGACATGATTGATCACAAAAACCTGCAATTATAACAGGGGTATACATACTTTTTATATCCACTATGCAAAGTTATTGTGACCCCTACTTTAGGTTGTAGTGGGCCCTTAATGTTGAATCAGGTCTTACCGTAAAATCCCGATTGGAATCACTCTAAGAAATGCTGTATATGATATGCATGATAAGGATACAATATTCATCATCAGTTATGACTCACAAAGTGAATCATAGAATAAAAAACGTTTACAGGATGTTGATCTTAGATCGGATGCAAACCTTTAGACCCGCCCTGCATATGTGCTGTCTTTAATTTCCCATCATGACTCAAATGTTTATAAGCTGGTAAAAATAAAGTTGATATAATTCACATATATATATAGAATGACAGGTTTCATGATGAAAACATGATGAGTCATAGCTATTAACAAATTCATTCATTTATTCATTCATTTTCTACCGCTTTTCTGAACTTCTCGGGTCACAGGGAGCCTCAAGGCAGGAAACACCCTGTACAGAGTGCCAACCCATCACAGGGCACACACACACTCTCATTCACTCACACACACACACTAGGGATTTTCCAAAGATGCCAATCAAACTACCATGCATGTCTTTGGACCGGGGGAGGAAACCGGAGTACCCGGAGGAAACCCCCGAGGCACGGGGAGAACATGCAAACTCCACACACACAAGGCGGAGGCGGGAAACGAACCCCCAACCCTGGGAGGTGTGAGGCGAACGTGCTAACCACTACGCCACCGTGCCCCCCCCCCCCCCCCCAACAGACATATATTTATGTGCTATGTAAGGTAAGTACACATGTGTATACATAAACTCGCATACTGTACATTTGCCCAACATACACACATGTTCATATGTGACTATGTGTAATGGTGGCTTTATAGGTAAGTTTAGACAGGCACACACACATGTTCTTATGTACCGATACTGATATCTAAAGGTACGTACTGTACACACACCTTAATATTTGTACTTATAAACTGTGTTCAACATGTCCAAATGTTCATATTTGTTAACACTGCTTTTCAAAGGTAAATCACAAACTCGCTTGTATGCCTTGACAAGAAACACACTAAACACACACAAATGCAGAAGTTACAAACATGAACATATATTTTCTACAACAAGCACACAGAACTTTAAGATGGCTATAGGATTCATTTCTAGCAACCGTGATTGATTGCACTCACAGCTGGCCTTATACCAGGCCACAAGACCAGAATCACTACAGTCGCACAGATAAAATTTTATTTCCATTTCCTCTCATGAAACAGTGCCTGGAAGTGACAGATAAATGAGCAGGCCATGTTCGCTGCTGGCCGGCACTGGAGCTCTGTGGCTATGTTCAGATGCAGGCATGCTGCCTCGGAGTGGACCACATGGCCTTTCACTCACCCGATCCTGGCATGCCCAATGTTCCGCCTGCTTTTCCTACTCTTATTGTTGAAAGAGGTAATTAAGCGAAATTGTCTGCTATGTATCAAAAATCTGTCTTACTTATTCTACTTTTTCTCTCCCTCTCTCCTTTCTTGACAACTTTGTCTGATTGACACTGACTATCGTCACCCATTTTTAGAAAAGTGTGAAATGTTTGTATACTTTTAATGGTACACAAGTAGTCCAAAGAGAAACGCTGTGTATTGTGTATGTGAGTAAATATGGTGTATGTGTGTATGTGTGTGTGTGTATGTAGTGGCAGTGGTCAGAGGGGATAGAGAGAATTCATTCATTCTCTCATTTTTCCACAGTGTTTTTTCCTTCTGTCATAATTTTATTCATGTGTTCGGTTGTATTCCTGTCTGACATTCAGTTGACGAGTACTCATTCCTTCCTTTCCAGGTCTATTTTAAGATAGACAATCTGGGAATGTTTACCATTTGCGACTTTCTTTACTTTCCCACTATTGCTTTCTTCTGCACTCATTGTCAATACAATTTATCATAATAGATCAGTTGCCTGGAGATACAAACCTCCTTGCAACAAAGCATGATCTTGGCAGGTTGCTGAATATTTAGCTGTTGCATGGCATTGCTTCTTCTATTCTGTGTAGCCTTCCTTTAATTTCATGCCAAAGTTAATATTTGTGTCTTCTATTTGAAGCATATTTAGGATAATTATTACCTCAGTACTACAATTATTACTTTCCTTGCTTCGTTTTTATTCACATCTGCATCACCATATCGCATGCCCTCAGTTTTATTACATATTTATAATATCATTGCAGTTTTAGAGTGCTCGAATATACCTTTGCTTTCAGGGGCTGACAGATTATAAACTCGGAAGCTCCGGTGTTCAGCACAGACTTACAGTATATTTTGGTTGTTTGGAAAACCTAATTGAGGGGGCACGGTTGGGTGTTCGATTCCCGCCTCCGCCTTGTGTGTGTGGTTTGCATGTTCTCCCCGTGCCTCGGGGGTTTCCTCCGGGTACTCTGGTTTCCTCCCTTGGTCCAAAGACATGCATGGTAGGTTGATTGGCATCTCTGGAAAATTGTCTGTAGTGTGTGAGTGTGTGAGTGAATGAGAGTGTGTGTGTGTGTGCCCTGCGATGGGTTGGCACTGCGTCCAGGGTGTATCCTGCCTTGATGCCCGATGACGCCTGAGTTCGGATAAGTGGTAGAAAATGAATGAATGAATGAATTAATGAATGAATGGAAACCTAATTGAGTCTCAATTGAGTATGAATTATACTATTCATATGCGTAATTTATTAAATTATCAATTGAATTACTATTTTTTCCATCTAGTAAATATAAAACCAAATCTTCTTGTCCCTGGGCTACTTGTCTGTCCACCATGACTTTGTAAGTACTTTATGAATTTAGTGTATATTTTAAAAATGAGAGAGACTAATCTCCCAAGTCACGCAACAAAATCATGCTTACCCTATTGTCAGGAGATTGTTTCAATCACAGTGATGGGATTCATAGAATCAATTTTCATTTCATAAATGACCTCTATCTTTAAAGTGGCTTATGGATCTCTAAGATGGATCTTTTTACGTAGAAGCATGTAATCTAATATAAAGCACTTGCTAAGCTGAGACAGAGCGACTCCTGCTTGGCTGCCTTCTCTTCTTGCCACCCACATCCCCTAGCTTCTGTGTTGATCCAGAACCCTGATGGCTTAACACTCCATGGCGATGTGTAAAGTGACTGTCATCTAGGTGGAATACAGAATTCTGGCCCATTGTTGGTTGAGGAAACTCCACACACAACCGGAGTGAGACGGGGCAGTGAACAGAAAAGATGGAAACTGGAAGCAGCCCAAAGTGCAAAGCACAGGCAAAAGACAGATCTATTATCTATTGCAGCCAAGCCGCAACTAGCGTGCACTGTACTAAAAGCTAACTCCACCCTGGCACTAAACTGGCAAGTGCAAATCAGATCAAGAGTGTTGATTTAGAAACAAAAAATTATATTAGTATGAAAACAGTATTGACAGAAAGCACAACTGGTCACAGATCATGACACTCTGCTTCTTGAAAAACGTAGACCCTTTTTTCCTGGACAGAGTCAAAGCTTTGTCTGCCAGATTGTGCAGCATAGTCTCAGAAGACATAGACAGAATGTCAGCCTGGTATCCATCCCACTTCATACTGGTAAAGATGTGTCTCGACTGACAGAGAGCAGGTCAGTAAGATGCGCAATTCATTTATAAAAATCGTAAACAGGTGTCTACTTGTATCACCTTTGTGTCCCATCTTCTGTAATGACGTCATCACGTGCTGTACATGACGTCTGTCATCATGTGCTGTACGGGAGTTTTCCCTATTGGGTTCAGACGTTTGTACGTATCATCCTGATGTTAGCTGAAATTACTTATACTAATAAGTGTTTCTGGAATGTGAGAAGGACTGGTTTGAAAAGCCTTGGATTTTAGATATCCAGTTAAGCATCATGCAAACTGTACAGATATGTCCAAATCATCACACACACAGAACTAGTTTTGAACTAGATTTGGATTTAGCTATACAATTTTCCATGTTTATAGGGAACATTCATTCATTCATTCATTTTCTACCGTTTTATCCGAACTACCTCGGGTCACGGGGAGCCTGTTCCTATCTCAGGCGTCATCGGGGCATCAAGGCAGGATACACCCTGGACGTAGTGCCAACCCATCGCAGGGCACACACACACTCTCATTCACTCACACAATCACACACTACAGACAATTTTCCAGAGATGCCAATCAACCTACCATGCATGTCTTTGGACCGGGGGAGGAAACCGGAGTACCCCGAGGAAACCCCCGAGGCACGGGGAGAACATGCAAACTCCACACACACAAGGCGGAGGCCGGAATCGAACCCCCAACCCTGGAGGTGTGAGGCAAACGTGCTAACCACTAAGCCACCGTGCCCCCCTTTATAGGGAACAGTGTCTCAGTATTTGAAATCACATTAAAACATTTGAGATACTACTTGCTATAGTTTGAGGCAGGTGTCATGTTCAGCATGCAGTTTGCACATTGCTAAATAAATTGGTAGCTGTATGCTTCATCCTTAGAGCTCCAGTGCAACACATTAAACCACATTCTATGATCTCAAATTTGGCAGGCATCGAAACTAATGATCATTCTCCGTTCTATTGATTGGAATTTGAAGCTTTTTTTAACAGCAGCAGCTGTAGTTTTACTTCAAGTGTAGCATTACATATACACAGTGTTGAGTAGCCTTTCCAAAGTATTGGCAATGCTTTAAGTGCTTCAAATACAGATGTCCCATTTAGGACTGGTGCTAAATGCACTAACTACAGTAGGATTTTTAAACCACATCAGACTTTTTTTAAGGGCCACAGGGATTTCCTATGTTTCTTAAGGTTTAAAAGGCAGAACATTGGAATGAATTGTTATTTTTATTGTTGCAATACATCCATATGATTGATATTGGGATTGTCGTCTACCGAATTAGGTTGTCTTCTTTTATTTTAAGGAGTAGTACAAAGTTTTTGCTGAACAGTTCTGACAGCCTAGAGGAAGTATTTTCTTTCCGAGATGAGTTATTTATATTGCTCAGTTAAAGTGAATTTCGTATGTAGTTTCTGAGATGCATAACTCCATGTTTCTCTATATAGTGATATATTTTCTCCCTAATTTGGTCTTGCCATTAGCTGCCAAATTGCTAACTCTCTTCTAACACATGATTGCTGCATGAGTATACAAAAACAAGAGTCCATGTTTATTCATCTCTTTTCTGGCTACGTGTTAAATTTAGAATTGATTTCAAATTGCCTTGTAATAAGTCTTCTAACACGCTACAATCCATCATGCTCTTTGAGATCACAGAACCCAGGACTTCTGGTAGTTTCCAGAATGGCAAAATCTACTAAAGGCGGTAGAGCTAATTTTTTTCTTAGCCTTCCTGACAGCGTTTGGGCATCAGACACACTTAACCAGTATAAAAGCAGATTTAATGACATATCTCTTTTGCCAGGCATACACATATTACATCCTACAGCCGTGTGCTCCAGTAGATATACTGTACATTATTTCTTTCTGGTTAATATTATGAACAGCAGCTACGTTAATTCCGCTCCACTTTCTTCTCTTTCTCTACCCATCCCGATGCATCTAGGGATTGTGCCAGCTTCACTTGTGTTCCGTTTCTTGTTGATTGTAAACATTCATTCATTCATTTTCTACCACTTATTCGAATTTCTCGGGTCATGGAGAGCCTGTGCCTATCTCAGGCGTCATTGGGCATCGAGGCAGGATACACCCTGGACGGAGTGCCAACCCATCGCAGGACACACACACACACACTCTCATTCACTCACACACTCACACACTACGGACCATTTTCCAGAGATGCCAATCAACCTACCATGCATGTCTTTGGACCAGGAGAGGAAACCGGAGTACCCGGAGGAAACCCCCGAGGCACGGGGAGAACATGCAAACTCCACACACACAAGGTGGAGGTGGGAATCGAACCAACAACCTTGGAGGTGTGAGGCAATCGTGTTAACCACTAAACCACCATGCCCCCCCCCCCCACCCCCCATTGATTGTAAACATTCAAAGGGAAATTACCAACTCCATGTGGTCTTTGAGGACATCGACATCCTAATCAATACACAATTGTCAGAGTTTATATGATTATAGAAAGGACCTCATTCTTAATAACACTGTCTGGTGTTTATAACAATTTATATTCACAGCATGGTGTCACCCAAAGGAGGAGGGGTTCACCATTGAGTCTGGTTCCTCTCTAGGTTTCCTTCTCCTCCATCTAAGGGAGATTTTCCTTGCCACAGTTACCTCAGGCTTTCTCATTGGGGATAAATACAAACACATTTAAAAACAAATAAATCCTTGTATTATGTTAAACTTTTTGCAGTATTTCTTATGTTCTTATCTTAAAGCTGCTTTGAGACAATGTCCATTGTTAAAAGCGCTATACAAATACATTTTAACTGAATGAAATTAAACCTTTAGACATACTAAATTCTAAATACATGCCACAAATCATTGACAGGTAATGTTTCAGCCGGATTCTATACCTTCTTTATATTATGATCAATGCATACACGACCCACCCCTTCATTTCATGCAGTCATTTTCTGCCGTTTGATTTCTCTACACTCTGCTGCTCATGGGAAGTGACATGGAACATGGCCTTCAGGTCCTGGTCATCTGGGTCATATGGCAGTATTCAGTGCTCCAGCACTGTCGTTATGTTTCCTGTACTGCTTCAGGCTCTTACAAGTCCATTACATGCCCACTTTGTACAAGCAACATTCTTCCAGCCATTCAGGGTTCACAGACACTAAAAACATTCCATGATTTGCCCACGGTCCTGATTCACTCGTTCTGACCTTGACTGTTTCAGTGATCTGCAAGTTAAGTGCAAATTATTTAGCTAACGTTTGACCAACAAGAGGATGTCATGCACCAGAACGTAATGGCTATGTTTAGCAGAGTGAGATGTTGCGCAACATGAATTCAAAGAGGAGAAAAACAGACTGTTAGGGACTGATATGTGAGTTAATTTAGCATACAATTACGTGCATATGGCATCACATCTCACCTCATTAATCCAATATGAATTGTTAATTGAAATATGTCAATTTATTTGACATAAATAAGGAATCTTATACACCCACATTCATCATATACAACTATAGTTACATAGTTACATCTACGATTTAAAGTATTTTCAAGTATAGCGTGTTAATTTGGCATTTATCTCATCGTTGTTATTAGGAATGATATAATCTTTGTTGTAGCTGTTTAAGTTCAGTAGATCGATAGTAGCTATGATTATTAAATGACTTGATTTGCTCTAGCATGATTACATGATTTTTGGCTTGTACATGCTTTATAAATTTTCTATCAAATAAAGTAATCACTGTAGATCAAGAGACGTGGAATTGTTCTTGACAACTAGACTCTGCTATGCACATGCATACGCACAAGCTTGAATGGTTAAGAAATGTTTAAAGTAGGAAAAAAAAACCCCAGTAAAACAATGATGAATGTCAGTGAATGATTCAGAACACAAGCTGGTTTGTGGCATTCTGTGGTATTCGATATGATTTATGGTGTATAAAACAAATCACTTGTATGAAAAATTTGACTCGTATATAATGGGTAAAAAATTATTTTGCTATAAGATTTTTACAAAGCTGTAAAACAATTGGCTGTTTTAAGCTGCTATTAATATCCAAACCACTAAATATTACAATTATTGTTTTAAAGTTATTAACATTTGTAAATGTCAATCCGAAAACCTTCTTGTCTTGTTTTGAGACCTTGAACTGTCTGTTAGTCTGTGACGTTCTGTGATTGAATGGCTTAAACTGCAGTCTCTTCTTGTGTCATTTCATCTTGAAGGAAATCCACCCATGGCCCTCAGCCTACAGAGAGGGCATTTATTGGCACACACATGCATAGAAATACACCACATCCGATTCTCAGCCTGAATCCAACAGGAAAATAGAAACCACAAACCCCTAGAATATAGAATGGTGTTGGAAGTCTGGGCTGAGTATTTGCTGGATACAAATTCTTAACCGCACCTCACAATTTTTCTAATGCCAATCACCCGCAATCCACAGCTTATTAAGGCCGTGGGTCAATTTCTTGGTCACAAGCTGATGCTTGAGACAGTTTTATTGCTTGGCTGATTTGTTCTAATTCGTAGTGTCCTTAAAATAAAACTTTATTTATTTTTGGTTTTTGCAGACGTGCAAAGTCTTCAGGCATCAAAACATATAGAGATTCACACACACACACACACACACCTTTGAGAGGAGAAGAAGTGGCTTACCTGAGATGTTTCTCTACCTTGCAGATTATGAGGTGTGAGGACCTGTAAGAAAGACGACGCTCAATCTCCAACAACAGAGGCTGGATTGGGCAAGAATGTGTGAAAGAACCAACCCACCTGTACTGTACTGTACCTTTACTAAGAAACTGGCTCACATGTCTCAGAGGGTGAAGGTTTTTCTTTGTGTGCAAGCATGTGTTCATCTCTGTGTGTGTACACAAATTAAATTTCTTTTGTGAGGACAATCACCTCTATGCCGGCAGATAATAAAAAATAATAGGAAAACTTGACTTCTTTTTAGAAACAGGCATGAAAGACAAACTGCATGTGCCTGCACAGCTTGTTTACAGTATGTCTAATATTACACTTTGTCCTCCATCATACAATAACCTGTCCTTTATAAACAACTGAAGCATTTCAAGAACTGTAGCTAGAAAACAAGGCAATGGTTCTGGTATAGCTGTCAAAACAAAAATGTGATTGCTTTTGATGAGGGTGAAGGAAAGTAATGAAGGAGTAATATGAGCTTGGAAGTCATCAGCATAGCCTTTATTAAATACTGTGCTAGACAATCATACAATAATGGTGTACTACAAATGTACATTATTATTAGTAGTAATAGTAGTAGTAGTAGTAGTAGTAGTAATAAACAATACTTCAGGGATTTTATTCTTGAGTCCTCTTGCAAAGTTGTTCAATAGAGAGGAAAATCGTGCTTGGAATGACAGAAATGTGTGTGTCTATTGTTAATGCCCTAATCCAAGAGATACCCGAGAGCTTGGGAGTGCTTGTCTTCAAATTGGTCCTTTCTTTTGAGTAGTCCCTCAATCAGATTTCAGATCGTCTTTTGTCTTTCTGTTTACCCAGGAAACAAGGTTAGCTTTACTTGTACACAGCAGTGGGGTGCATTGTTTTATGCATGGAGGAGATATGATACAAGTCTGTGTCCACTGGGTCTTTATCACCTGGTGCAAATGAGAATGTTCTTGCATGTTATTACACTAAAGGGTATTTTTGACATGCATCGAAAAACTGTTGAATGTATGCATTTTCTTTAAATGTACAGATTGGGAACTGTAGCATAAAGTTTAAGAATCTGTACAAATGTCACAGATTAGGTGTCAAAGAAATTTACACTGTGAGAAGCTCTTTGTACATGTAACAATAATAGTCTGACACCTGAGAAAAAAATTGGATTCATTTATAGAGCGTATTTATAGGCAGTAATCGAAGAACTGTGGGTGAACAGGAACAAATGTTTGAGAAAAAAACAACAACATTTTTATTTATTCCAACATGGATAATATCATAATCCATTTATTCTTATGTTTAATGTTGTGGAATGTTATATGTGTGTTTGTGTGTGTGTGTGTGTGTGTGTGTGTGTGTGTGTGTGTGTGTGTGTGTGAGTGTTCACAGTGTATGCATATATAGAAAGATAAATTAGGGTAAGCTATTAATTTACAGTTATATACAATTAGATTTTGATAATTATTTAGAAAAGTCTTAGCCGAGTGTAAACAGAAACCGAGTGCAAAAAAAAAAAAAAACAATTAAAGGCAATGAAGTAGTACTGATACATGTGTCTTAGCAGTGTATTGTAGAGTTCAGTAGGTTTATGGTTTAGGGAAAAAACTGGTCCTGAATCTGCTGGTTCTGGTGCAGATACTGAATACACACACACTCACTATATAAACTACACGAGACTGTACAAATCAATCACTCCCTCAATTGCTGTTTTTGTACACCACGTGTCAATACCTCATCCAACTTCTGCTACTACAGTACATAGGTTTGTATATGTTTACAGTTGCTCTAGCTGCACAAAGTACTTTATAATGTACAGTACACTAGGCACACTGGCTAGTGCTATTTTCTGTATTTGTCTTGTAGTGTTTTGTATGGTCTGTTTATCTTGTAATGTTTGTATTGTCTGTTTGTCTTGTAATGTTTTGCATTGTCTGTTTGTCTTGTAGTGTTTTGCATTGTCTGTTTATCTTGTAGTGTTTTGTATTGTCTGTTTGTCTTGTAATGTTTGTATTGTCTGTTTGTCTTGTAGTGTTTTGTATTGTCTGTTTGTCTTGTAATGTTTGTATTGTCTGTTTGTCTTGTAGTGTTTTGTATTGTCTGTTTATCTTGTAGTGTTTTGTATTGTCTGTTTGTCTTGTAATGTTTTGTATTGTCTGTTTGTCTTGTAATGTTTTGTATTGTCTGTTTGTCTTGTAGTGTTTTGTATTGTCTGTTTGTCTTGTAGTGTTTTGTATTGTCTGTTTGTCTTGTAATGTTTTGTATCGTCTGTTTGTCTTGTAATGTTTTGTATTGTCTGTTTGTCTTGTAGTGTTTTGTATTGTCTGTTTGTCTTGTAGTGTTTTGTATTGTCTGTTTGTCTTGTAATGTTTTGTATTGTCTGTTTGTCTTGTAGTGTTTTGTATTGTCTGTTTGTCTTATAATGTTTTGTACTCTATTGTCTGTTTGTCTTGTAATGTTTTGCATTGTCTGTTTGTCTTGTAATGTTTGCATTGTCTGTTTATCTTGTAGTGTTTTGTATTGTCTGTTTGTCTTGTAGTGTTTTGTATTGTCTGTTTATCTTGTAGTGTTTTGTATTGTCTGTTAGTCTTGTAATGTTTTGTATTGTCTGTTTGTCTTGTAGTGTTTTGTATTGTCTGTTTGTCTTGTAATGTTTGCATTGTCTGTTTATCTTGTAGTGTTTTGTATTGTCTGTTTGTCTTGTAGTGTTTTGTATTGTCTGTTTGTCTTGTAGTGTTTTGTATTGTCTGTTTGTCTTGTAGTGTTTTGTACTGTCTGTTTGCACTGTTGTTTGTCTTGCACTGTTTATCTTGTAGTGTTTTGTATTGTCTGTTTGTCTTGTAGTGTTTTGTATTGTCTGTTTGCACTGTTGTTTGTCTTGCACTGTTGCACTTATGTGCACTCGGATGCCCAAGAACCTAAATCTGGAGACATGCTCTACTTCAGTCCATTAAATGCACTGTAGATGGAGGGAGTCTGCTGCTGTTTGATTTCCGGAAGTCCACAATGAACTCTTTGGTCTTTGTGGCATTGCGGGTGAGGATGTTAGTGGAACACCCTGCTGACAGGAAATGGACAGCACTGTTGTATCATCTGCATACTTATCTGCAGGGTGAAGAGGAATGGGCTTAGCATGCAGACTTGTGGGACACTGGTATTCAGGATGAGGGTTGAGGACATGTGATTACAGTAGTCAGCCTTACTGACTGAGGTCAATTAGTTAATTACGTTCAGTTAATTAAGTCCATAATCCATCTGCATATGTGCAGATACAGAATTCACTGAGCTTAGTGATCAGTTTAGAGTGGACTACTGTGTTAAATGCAGAGATAAAGTCAATGAACAACATCCTAATGTATGCAGTGGTATGATTCTGGTGGGTGAGATGGAGGCTAGATGAAGAACAGTGGAAATTACATTCTCTCTCGACCCGTTTGGAAGGTGGGCAAACTGGTGTTAGTCTAGTGTAAGTGTAAGTTAATATGAGGTGACTCAGTTTCTCATTTTAAAAATCAATTCGATTAGATTAGATTCGACTTTATTGTCATTGTGCAAAGTACATGTACAAAGCCAATGAAATGCAGTTAGCATCTGTTTGTGCGGACACAGAAGAACCGCTAATGCCTTCCTGATTGGAGGAGGGAAAATAGTCCATGATGAAGCTGAGTTGATTTGATTATGGCTTTTGCCCTCTGCAGAGAGCTTTTTTTAATTTCTTTTTATGGTAGGTAGCTGGGCACTAATGATTTGTTAGGTGGTTTTCACCAACCACTAAAGTAATTTTCGGTTTGTTGCAGTGCATTTGCCATACGAGACCGGAATGCAGTTTGTGATGAGTGCTCTAAGTGGTGAAGTTCACCATAATAGTGATAATGATGTCCAGAAAGGAGGAGTTTAGGGACCAGGTGAGGTTGAGGAATGAAATATTCAAGAAAAAAAAATTTAATTATATACATAGTGTAATTGATTGAGAACAAAATGATGTGACGCTAGTGAATAAAAAACAAAATTATCAACCCATTGACGGATGGATTAAACATCAAAGTTAAAAAACACAGAAAATCAACAGAAAATCAAAGTAAAAAATAGAAATTATAGTCTGGTCCAATTTTATCACAGCAATTCATAAAATAATTTAGTATTGTGTATGACTCCCATGTGCATGTATGCACTCATGACAATGACTGGGCATGCTCCTGATAAGATGAGGAACAGTGTCCTGGGGAACTCCTCCCATACCCGAATCAGGGCATCATTGCAAAGCTTCTGTCTGTGGTGCTACTTGCCACCTTCAGATGCTCTGATAAATAAAGTCCCAGAGGTTCTCAATTGGATTCAGAATGTCGGAACGTAAAAGCCAGTCAATCGGATCCATGCCTTTGCAAACCAGAAATGTACACAATCTTGCTACATGAGGCCGGCATTGTCACGCACCAGGAGGAACCCACGTAAAATTACACTGCATAAGACATGACAATGGCTCTGGGGATTTCATCCTGGTACCTATCCACAGTAAGTATACAATTGGCTAGCATATGGAGGTCTGTGAATCCCTCCTTGGATATTCCTCCCCAGACCATCAATTACTCACTGCCTGGCTGGTCGTCTTGGGTGATATTGCAGACAGCACAATGTTTCTCACAGTATCTCCAGACTCTTTTACCTCTGACATGTGCTCAGTGTGAACCTGCTCTCATCCATTAAGAGAACAGGACATCAGTGGCAGACCGCTGCATAAATTCTGATGTTCTATGGCTTATGGTAATTGAGCTGGGCTTTGAGCGGAAGTCCCATTAGAAGATGTTAGTCTCTCAAGTCTCATAGAGTCTCTTCTGACAGATTGGTCAGAAACTTTCACACCAGTAGGTCATTTTGTAGGGCTCTGGCAGTGCTTCTCCTGTTGCTCTCTACACAAAGGAACAGATACCGGTCTTGCTGCTTTGTTGTTGCCCCTCTATGACCCTTTCCAGCTATCCTTGTCTACCAACCCATTTCCTGGTATCTCTTCAATGCTCTTAACTGTGCTGGGAGACACACCGAACAACAATTTGGGCAGCATGTATAGATGTTCCTTCCTTTGGAAGCTGAACCACCTGTGCAGACTAATTGGGTTGCAGGTACTGCTGCATGCTATTTTATGCTCTAAAAGCTTTGGAAGATGATAAACTGCACATGTGTGAGGCTGGACCATCTAGGGTTTGTTAATTAATATACCAAAGAACATCTTTTGTTAACAGTGCCACTGTCTTTGCAGGCTCCTAGCCTGTCTGCATGTTGTAATCTGATCAAAACCTTTAATGTGGTTTGATGATAAGGGAATGCACATGTATGTGGTCTATGTACCAAATATCTGGCCCTTTTTACTCTTCTTCACTTAGAGCAGTTACCTGAGCCTGTTTTCACCAAGTCATAGCCAGTGACTGTTGCACCAATCTTTTGCGCTTTTGATTTTATACTGTAGGCATTAAACCATTATTATTATTATTATTATTATTATTATTATTATTATTATTATTATTATTATTATTATCATTATCATTATTATTATCATTATTATTATCATTATTATAATAATAATGATAATAATAATGATAATGATAATAATAATTAGTAGTAGTAGTAGTAGTTTTATTTTATTATCATCATCCATATACTGTATAAGTGGCAGTAGCAATCAAATGATGACTAATGTGTGTACGTGCATGGGTGTGTGCTAGAATGGTTCCAGGTATTTTGCATCTAATTGTTCAAAAAGATTCCCTCCTTTAAGTTATGTTCTTCAAACAAACACACAAACAAACAAATTGTCATGAAGACAAGTTTGTCTGTGCAGGGTCCTTGCCGGCCACCCTGCCAACTGTATATTCATTGACTGCATGGGCTCTGCTTAAAGGAGGGTCATTAACAGTTCTCACATGTAAACCATTAAGAGAAGAAAGGCTTGAAACAGGTTTATTTATGTCCTGGACTCCCAAAGAGCACCTACAAAAAAAAGTTAATGATAGCAGTTCAAGTAGGCTAATGATTTTTGGTCAGACTTTAAATAGTTTTATGCATGTGGGTGTCACGAAACCATCCTGTTAAGGACCTGGATTTAACAGTGTACTGTTCTGGTTCTACGTTGGCCACAACTCATGATCATTGAGCCTCTGTCCAAGTTTGATGCCCATATGTTTTGTTTCCCTAGTAACATACAGTACTGTATATAATTTTCAATATTGTTCTTTGTTCTTGTGAAATACTGTATTACACCTGTTAGTGATCCAGTTCTATGCTGCCTTTCACTGTTATTTTATCCATAACTATGGATAATGATCATGACTATTGGACCTAAAACTGCTATTTAAACAGATTAGCCTGTTGCTTCTCACTTCCCTGTGATATAGAAAACTTTTCCAACATGAATTTATTGACAACTGCGGGATCAACTGTTGCCTCAAATTTTCTCCTCTATTCAGTTTTCAGTATTCAGTATTCAGTTTTCTCCTCTAGCCTTAGTAAATTAAACAACTGTGGATGTTACCTGCTGAAATCACTATTCAAGTTCAAGGTCAAGTTCAAGTTTGCTTTATTGTCATTCCGCTACATGTTGAGACATGCAGTGGAACGAGATGTCGTGCCTCGCAGGTCAAAGGTGCAACATACTGTACATACAGACATAAACATAAAACAACAACGAAGCAGGTACGGACTATGCCATCAGTACAAAAAATACACTCAAGAAATAATATAAATATGTAGACTATGGGGGGCACGGTGGCTTAGTGGTTAGCATGTTCGCCTCACACCTCCAGGGTTGGGGGTTCGATTCCCGCCTTGTGTGTGTGGAGTTTGCGTGTTCTCCCCGTGCCTCCGGGTTCCCTCCGGGTGCTCCGGTTTCCTCCCCCGGTCCATCTCTGGAAAATTGCACGTAGTGTGTGAGTGTGTGAGTGAATGAGAGTGTGTGTGTGCCCTGCGATGGGTTGGCACTCCGTGCAGGGTGTATCCTGCCTTGATGCCATCCATAATTTGCAGCCTCTGTGTTCTATGTGGTTTCTTAACAGTCTCATGTCACACTTTCCTATTTTCCTGGCAGCCATGTACAGTATGCTGTAGCATTAGTAAGGAATTAAACAGAGTGGAAGATTTTGTGCTTTATTAAGTACTTAAGTGCATATTGAAGAGGCAAGTCTTCCCTGTGCTTAATGGCAGTGCAAGTCAGGGTCAAGAAACTAGTGATACAGAATAGGGTTTGAGACATGTCTTCACAGGGTAATTTGTGGCTTTGTAGGCAGACATCAATGTTGTATAACTGGTGAGAGAAACTACAGAAAGTTACAGTCACCCGAAGTAGACAAGAAACTAAGCAAACATCTAAGTGGCCTATGTCGAGAAAGATCCTCCTGATATTGCGGAAGGGGAATGAACTGCCATCCATAATTACAGTACATTTACATTTACAGCATTTAGCAGATGCCCTTATCCAGAGCGACATACATTTTATCTAATTCTTATACAACTGAGCAATTGAGGGTTATGGGCCTTGCTCAGGGGCCCAGCAGTGGCAGCTTGGTGGACGTAGGAATCGCACTCACAATCTTCTGATTGGTAACCAAACACAACTAGGCTGCCACATCCCTATTAAACATCTCATTATGGACAGGATAATCAGGACAGGATAATCAGATAAGATGTTGTGGAGGTTAAATAGATACTAGTAGAAAAGGTGCGATTAGAAAGAGGACTAAATCCTGAATCTTGTGGAACTCCCGTGTCATTCAAGTAGGAGGCTTACAAGATTTACGAGGTTAAACAAGAGATTCTAATTATTGACCTTGTCAAAGTCTACCGAGGACTGACTGGCTAAGACATTTAGCTTCTTAGTAACAGAGTTATGTAACAATGCAATAGATTTATGTAACTAAGGGCCTTTTTACACCTGGTCACTTCGTGTGTTGTCTCTGATCCGATAGCTATCTGATTTGTTAAAACTGTACCATTTACATTAGGCCACATAAATGCGTCTCGGCGAATCGGATATCAATCCGATCTTTCTACTCCCGCCCAATATGCAAATATATTTTACCTCATTTCTGAGGTAATTGAAATGGAACGCGCTTTGGTGTATGCGGTTGCTACAAAAAACAGCATTTACTGTTTGCTGCATTTTCGCTGGCAGCAGCAGCGCATTTTAAGACCAAACGAGACACCTGGGTAAAAGATCGGAGCCAGCGCTGGTGGGAAAACATATTTGTTTCTGGCGCGATGCATGACTCGCAAGTCACCTGCGAGTGACGTACTTCCGTTTGGGAGGAGTATAGCGCTGACGTATGTGGCTTGAACAACCACATGCATTTACACCTGTCCAGTTTCATCTGAAACGCGTCCCAAACCACCTCCTGAAGGGGTTTGTACCATCGGACTTATATCTGTCTCGAAACCGTTTCGGAGGGCATTTAGACCTGGTCTTTTTACCATCGTATAGCTTTCTGATCACAGAAAACACATGAAGTGACCTAAGTTATAGTAACAGTGAAAGAATCTTGAAGCATGACGTGTTCAGAACCAGGAGGGTATTCTGTGTAAAAAATCAAGACGACTGTAAAAAAGAAAATTAGTTTCTTGTCACTGACTCTGTTTCTTATTCTTGATTTTTTTTGTCACACAGCTGGATGCTATTTTAGCCCCTGATCCAGTTTCAGCTTTAGTCCCTATTTCTGAGCCTGTCCTGGTTACCTTTCTATTACTTTGATTTACCACCCAGTGTTGGTGAGGATACAGTATCTTTGCTAATACAACCTATTAATACAGCTCCTGTTAGTGTCCTGATCGGTTATCTTTTTTTTATGTTGCTCACCTGTGATATCGTTCACAATGATGTCAAGGTATTGGACTACTGATAGGAAAGTTGTGAGTTCAAATCCTAGCACCACCAACCTGTCAACACTGGGTCCTTTATCAAGGCCCTTATCCCTCAACTGCTCAGTTGTATAAATGTAGGTTGCTCTGTATAAAGGTGTATGGTAAATACCATCAATGTTAGAATAATGAGTTGATCTGCATTAGAAAACACTCACTCAATCACTCATTTTCTACCGCTTTTATCCGAACTTCTCGGGTCACGGGGAGCCTGTGCCTATCTCAGGCGTCATTGGGCATCAAGGCAGAATACACCCTGGACGGTGTGCCAACCCATCGCAGGGAACACACACACACAATTTTCCAGAGATGCGAAACAACCTACCATGCATGTCTTTGGACCGGGGGAGGAAACCGGAGTACCCGGAGGAAACCCCCAGGGCATGGGGAGAACATGCAAACTTCACACACACAAGGCGGAGGCGGGAATCGAACCCCAACCCTGGAGGTGTGAGGTGAACATGCTAACCACTAAGCCACCGTGTCTCCCTCCTTAGAAAACAAATAACAAAAAACTCACCAACCTACAGTGAAAGTTTGTGAACCTTTAAAATGATTTGCATTTGCCCATGAAGTTTTTCATTCTCTCAGGAGGCAAAGCTGCCCATTCTTCTTCGCAAAATGCCTTCAGTTCCTGTAAATCTTTGGTTGTCTTGAACAAACTGTATGTTTGAGATCTCCCCAAAATGGGTCAGTGATACTGAGGACAAGAGACTGTAATGGACAGTCTAGAACCTTTACCTTTTTCTGCTGTAGCAATTGAAGAGTCAACGTTGCCTCGTGCTTTGGATCATTGTCATGTTGGAACATCCGAGAGCGTCCCATGTGTAGCTTTTGTGCTGTAGAATGCAAATTGTCTGCCAGTATTGTCTGATATGCTGCATTCATCTTGCCATCAATTTTTACTAGCTTTCCTGTGCCACTGGAGCTCGCACGGCCCCAGAACCTAATAGATCCACCACCATGCTTTGCAGGCAGGATGGTGTACTTTTCACCATTCGCCTTGTTAACTCCTCTCCGAACATAGTGTTTATGGGTGTGACTATAAAGTTCATCACTCATCACTCACTCATTTTGGTCTCATCACTCTAAATGACTCTGCTCCAGAAGCTGTGAGGCTTGACTAGGTGCTGTCTGGCATACTGAAGGCAGACCTTTTTGTGGCATAGACACAGAAACGGTTTTCTCCTGGCAGCTCGGCCATGCAGGTCATTTGTGTTCAAGTCCCTCCTTATTGTGCTCCTTGAGACATCATCACTTTTTTTTTCCAGAGCTGACTGTAGTTATCTCGAAGTTGTTTGTGGGGTTTTCAACAATGTTTTAAACTCATGGTATGTAACTTAGTGAGCCAGCATTAATGTATCCAATGATAGAGATTTAAGCACTTATGTATGTCACTCTGGATAAGCGGTCTGCCAAATGCTGTAATGTTGTAAATGTAGGTGATTTAAGTTATCATTAGGATTTTAAAAGGTGTCAAACAACTGTGATAATTAATCAGAAAAAGTTTATATAGTGTTACCAGACTTATATAGTAAAGACCCAAGTTTATGTTCTTGAAAAAGGGGAGGGCTTTATAAACTCGCATTTGACTCCCATACCCTCGATTGAAACACCTGACCTCAATTACTTATAAAGTGAACTTGTATTCTTAGTTGTTCAAATACTTTTTTAAAAAAAGGTATTGAATATTGGATAGAATCATTTAATATTCATTCATTCATTCTCTACCGCTTATCCGAACTTCTCGGGTCACGGGGAGCCTGTGCCTATCTCAGGCGTCATCGGGCATCGAGGCAGGATACACCCTGGACGGAGTGCCAACCCATCGCAGGGCACACACACACTCTCATTCACTCACACACTCACACACTACGGACAATTTTCCAGAGATGCCAATCAAACTACCATGCATGTCTTTGGACCGGGGGAGGAAACCGGAGTACCTGGAGGAAACCCCCGAGGCACGGGGAGAACATGCAAACTCCACACACACAAGGCGGAGGCGGGAATCGAACTCCCAACACTGGAGGTGTGAGGCGAACGTGCTAACCACTAAGCCACCGTGCCCCCTATTTAATATTTATTTAAGTAAAAAGGTTTTTTTGTTTAATTTTAAGAGAGATTAAGATTACATTTCAGGTAAAGTTATGCATCTGATTGCTATATTTGGACTTCCAGTTGAAGCATCTCAGTTAAACTGTATGCAAAATGAAGTTATTAGCTTTACATCATTGTTGGCCAGACGTCGCCTTCTTCTTCAGTGGAAGTCCTCTGTCCCACCATCCCACTCACAATGGCTAAAGGATACAGCGTTTTTTATTAAGTTTGAGAAAATTAAATATAAGATAAGAGGTAACACTTTCAGGTTTTTTCATAAATGGCAACCGTTTATTTAATATTTCATAGGCCTTCAGGTTTTGCCGGATTAGGTTTTCTTTTCTTTTGTAAATTTTTAAATGACTTATATTGGACAATTAAAAATGGCCAGGACCCGCGGTGGGCGGGTGGTGGGTGGTTTGTTTTCTTCTTTTTCTTTTTACTTCCTTTCTATTATTGTCATTTTTGTAATTCTTTTACTTTACGCCTTTTTCATGTAAAAACAAAATGGGATTCTGTATTGTTATTTGACTTTGTTTGCAATAAAAAGACTTTGCAAAATAAATAAATAAATAAATAAATAAATAAATAAATAAATAAATAAATAAATAAATGCCTAATCATGCTTGAAATAAATAAACAAGCAAACAAACAAACAAACAAACAAACAAATAAATAAATAAATAAGTTATGTAGAAATTCAAAAATTGTTAGGGGTCCACAAACTTTATCTTGGCACTGTATATATCAATGTGTAGATGTCAGTTGGCAATATTATGAACATAGTGGACAGACAGCTGTTTTTACAGAAATGTGCCATGCTGTTATGGAGAGTAGAGTCCATATGTTGTACATTAGTTTTTTATTTATTGTATTTCTTGTGTCACAGTTGATTTTTCATGTTTACATTTTCGGTCATGTTTACTTTTTTTTAATAAATGTTAATCACTTGCACATCCCCCCCCAAACACACACACACACACACACTCACACACACACACACACACACACACACACACACACACACACACACACACACACACACACACACACACACACACACACACACACACACACACACACACATTATTCTGTTTGCTTGAATTGATCCATTGCACTTATATGTGCAGTTTCCAGTTGCACTATAAATACCATTTGTTTTAGTGTCTGAGTAGAAGTTTACTAGTCTTGGACTCTCTTCATTTCTGAATTAGGCTTTTAGGGCTTCTTGTGGTTCAAAAGGATTTTTGTTGGAAGGCATTATATTAGAATTCTGCATGACTGTTTTAACAGGAAGTTTTTCTTCTCCCTCTGCACACTATAGTTCCCCTTCCTCTGTTACTATTTGGAAAATGATTTTCATAAAGAATGCCTGACAGCCTTGTTTTCATTTGCGCTGTGGAGGGCCGAAGTACACCGATTAACTTGAGCACAAGCTGGTGGCAATGCTAAGTGTTGCCTTGTTTGGATTGTCCGATGAGCCGTTAAGCTCACACAAGGTCTCTACCCAAACAATGACTATAGAATAGAGGGCACGAAGACAAGCAACACTAAACACATGGTGGGAATTTTCAGCTGTGCCATACTGTTGTTGTGCCACTGTCAAAGTTTCTCTGTTTTCTTTATCTGTCAGTGCCTGAATGATTGACTGAAACAGTGTAGATTTAAATGTATGTTTAGTTCAGATTTTTCCATGCCTACTGTTCTATAGACATTGACTGGGTAAAGGTTTTTTGTAAGTTTTATGGTTCATTTGACAGACCAAACAAGTCAATACTTAGCACTGATTCAAAACAAATCACCTGCCAGTTTTAAGTATAACAAGTAAACCTTTTTACTTTTAATTATACATTAGAGGGAAACATCAAATCACTGAATATAGCTGCAACTGTAAAATTTCAGTCACTGAAACTGATTGTTTTGATTATTCATATAAAACATATAAGATAAATCCTAAACTAAGGGTGCTTTCACACCTGCCTTATTTAGTTCGGTTGAATCGTACCAGAGTTCGATTGCTCATTTGGTGCGGTTTGTTTTGGGCAGGTGAGAATGCAGCAATCGAACTCTGGTGCGCCCCAAAAGCGGACCAAACAAGCGTACTGATACCTCCTTGAAGAGCTGGCCTCGGTACGCTTTCAAACGAACTCTGGTCTGTTTGTGGTGAGAACACGGTCCGAGATCGAATAGACCTAACTGCAAAAAGTATTGCACATTTTGGACTAAACCAGCTGCAGTAGTGGGTCGTTGGCAATATTTTTGGAAGATGAGCATGTCACAGTTTCGCAAAAGTATTGCTCGCCACCTCCTGAAGTGTCTTGCGATGCGTCTTCGCCATTTTCAGTGCATTAAAATGATATTTTCATGCCGCATCCGCACTTCATTCTGAAAATTAAGACTTTGCATAGAATGCTGTATACAAGCGATGTAGTAGGTTACAACCACAAACATAACTGCAGCGCGCAGTCGTCTCTCCATGGTGTACTGTATTTGTATGTACTAGTGTACCTTCCTGTATTTTCCTCTTTTTGTTTACTTCCGGAGTTTCGTTGAAATTTCCCGCACGTTTATTCTGACCAATCGAGAAGCAGTTTAGGAAATACGCTCAAAGACATGTGGCCAATGAGTGATGTGGATGTTATCACATGACCGCATTTTGGTTCGTTTCGACTGGTGCGGAACAGAACGATCGGTGTGGTGTGAAAAGGAACCAAAACTGCTAAAAAGCTACAATGGGTCATTTTTTGCTTTTGGTCCGGACCAAATGAACCGAACTATAGGTGTGAAAGCATCCTACAGTAAGTAGGTTTTAGAACTAAAGTGTGCCATGTGCCCATGCTAAATACTCTTTCTGATATCTGTATGACCATGCTGACAATAGTGAGACATTCATAAAATTATTAGCTAGTCCATGATGGAAGTAAATCCTACAATGTGCTTGCTCGTTTAAATGATTTGGGTGCATAAACTTTAATTCACACTTAAATGTAAAAGACTTGACTTTAATTATAACCTTCTGTCATATAGTTCGTGCTAGCTTAGTTGGCCCCTTTTATATATTACATAACGTAATGGCAAAATATATTAAAAAGCAATAAATGTTACTGTAATAACACAGACGAGATTTCTTTTGGTTTTGTCTATTGGGTGTACAACTGAAGTATAGCGTTATGTGTTTCCAAGTCCTATGAAAAACTTTAAAACTTTAATTTTGTTGAGATTGATGATCCGATGAGACCAGTTTTTATAATAGTGGGTTGTTATTTCATACTGTAAATATATATATATATATTTATATATATATATATATATATATATATATATATATATATATATATATATATATATATATTTATATAGGGGGCACGGTGGCTTAGTGGTTAGCACGTTTGCCTCACACCTCCAGGGTTGGGGGTTCGATTCCCACCTCTGCCTTGTGTGTGTGGAGTTTGCATGTTCTCCCCGTGCCTCGGGGGTTTCCTCTGGGTACTCCGGTTTCCTCCCCCAGTCTAAAGACATGCATGGTAGGTTGATTGGCATCTCTGGAAAATTGTCCATAGTGTGTGAGTGTGTGAGTGAATGAGAGTGTGTGTGTGTGCCCTGTGATGGGTTGGCACTCCGTCCAGGGTGAATCCTGCCTCGATGCCCGATGACGCCTGAGATAGGCACAGGCTCCCCGTGACCCGAGTAGTACAGATAAGCGGTAGAAAATGAATGAATGAATGTATATGTATAAAATATACTATGCATGTGTGCACAGCTCGTTTGTTTAATGTGTTTGAATTTAATGTTCACAGCCAAAGACTGGCTGAGAAAAATTGCAAAATTCTTATTGAGTAGAGTACAATTTTGTCATGCTGAATTTTATTTGAATTTTCAACACCAAAGTGTTTTCTCTCGATGACCACCCTCTAACATTACTGCTATCCATACACAAGAACAGAGAAACTGAACATTGCTTCGAATTTTAGTCTAATAAAATGATGAATTTGTGGCTCTTCTCATGGAGTACAGCCTCGCAGCTTTAAATCACTATGCAAACAGACAGATTGTGCTCTCTCATACCTGTGCCAATGGAAAGAGACAGAAAAAGAGAGAGAAGGCAGTGCACTTACAGTAAAAGATGGGCACTGGTTTGCTGTTATGTAACCATGTAACAAGTAGAAAAAAATCTTCTGTATGTTCTTTTGAGATTAATTTTTTTTTCTCACACTGCCAAAGCAGACAAAGCAAAGCGGCCTGAATAAGCAAGAGTCAAAAATAAAGTGTATGAAATGAACTGCAGTTTTTTTTCTTCACGGCCCTGACTTTTCCTCTGCTCATAGTTGCATCATACGGTGGTTGCTTTATCTATAGTTTTATTTTTAATTGCTTGCGCAGTCAGTTTTATCAATAGATTTAATCACACACACACACACACACACACACACACACACACACACACACACACGGCTGTATATATATATATATATATATATATATATATATATAAAAAAAAATAAATATAAATATAGAAACACACACACACACACACACACACACACACACATACACACACGGCTTAGCTTTGGAAAATATGCTGCAGTTTTTCTTTGTAGATGAAACTGTTTATTGTGTTCACATTTATTTTATGATGGGCTTACTATGTCACTGACGTTATCTCGTCAGAACCTGTAGATAAAAAGACCCTGTAACTGTGTTTTTATATACAGTTTATAAACCCTGTGCATGTCATTACACTATGTACTGCAGTTGATTCGTCTGTTTCTTGGCTATGGATGCTGCCTGGTGTCTGATTCCTTGAGAATCTGTCCTCAGTTGAACTGGGTCAGTGAGTGAGAGACTCAAATCTGACACACACATACACACAAACACACACAGCGAGTGAAATTCAGCCCTGAGGCTTACGCTGAAAGGGAAATCAGCTGCTTAGGAAGAACAGAAGCTTGGCCAAACTTACCACACTGTCTGGCAGACTCTCTCTCTCTCTCTCTCTCTCTCTCTCTCTCTCTCTCTCTCTCTCTCTCTCTCTCTCTCTCTCTCTCGCTCTCTCTCGCTCTAATTCAGCCTCTCTCTTACATTTTCACTAGAGCTTATTTTGACTTACCTAAACCCTTTGAAGCTGTGTTTCTCATTATGGTCAAAATGCTCGTACTGTTACTTTACTTTATAGTATAAATCAGAGTAACTAGAATAACGGTTAATGAAACCGTGACACTGTTGTTATTTTCATTAATACTAATATGAGCAGTAGTGTTAATTCTAGTGAATTCATTGACCTTATTTCAAGTTGGAAAAAAAAAATGGATGAACAGAATAAGGAAGGAAAGATGGATGATTGCTTTGCTTCTATTTCACATGAGGTCATCTCTCTGCATTGGTGGCTGTAAATCATGTTTGTTTTTGTTTTTTTAATATGATGAAATGGTACATATCATGATGACTGGAAGAGGTTGCTTGATTGTGAATTGCCAGTGTGATTAACAGCATAATGGGCTAGTGGTAGCCTAGTGTTTAAAGTGTTGGGCTACCGATTAGAAGGTTGTGGGTTCTATCCCAGGTCACTCTGGATAAGGGTGTCCGCCAAAGGCTGGAAATGGAAATGAAATGATGTTAAAGCAAAGAGACTTTGGCCAAAATATTGTTAATTCATGGCATTTGTTGGTATCATGTTATTCATTGGGGCGCACAGTGGCTTAGTGGTTAGCATGTTTGCCTCACACCTCCAGGGTTGGGGGTTCGATTCCCGCCTCCGCTTTGTGTGTGTGGAGTTTGCATGTTCTCCCCGTGCCTCGGGGGTTTCCTCCGAGTACTTCGGTTTCCTCCCCCGGTCCAAAGACATGCATGGTAGGTTGATTGGCACCTCTGGAAAATTGTCCGTAGTGTGTGAGTGAATGAGAGTGTGTGTGTGCCCTGCGATGGGTTGGCACTCCGTCCAGGGTGTATCCTGCCTCGATGCCCGATGACGCCTGAGAAGTTTGGATAAGCGGTAATGAATGAATGAATGAATGTTATTCGTCGGTCATTTTTAAAAAATTCTTAAGTAAACTCTCTTCCCATTTGTCTGACATGTCAGTATTAAAAGTGTCAGTATTAAAAGTGAGTTTTGGGTGTTAATGTGCTTGAATATGTGTTGTTATGTACAATACCATTGGTGGTTGTAGCCTGCACCATTAGTGGCTGTGTACATTACAATTATTCATAACATTCATTCATTCATTTTCTACCACTTATGCAAACGTCTCGGGTCACGGGGAGCCTGTGCCTATCTCAGGCGTCATCGGGCATCGAGGCAGGATACACCCTGGACGGAGTGCCAACCCATCACAGGGCACACACACACACACTCTCATTCACTCACACACTACGGACAATTTTCCAGAGATGCCAATCAACCTACCATGCATGTCTTTGGACCGGGGAGGAAACCGGAGTACCCGGAGGAAACCCCCGAGGCACGGGGAGAACATGCAAACTCCACACACACAAGGCGGAGGTGGGAATCAAACCCCCAACCCTGCAGGTGTGAGGCGAACATGCTAACCACTAAGCCACCGTGCCCCCCCCCCCCCCCACATTACAATTAACTGATTGATAAGACTTGACCAATGGGAATGAACAATCTTTAGATGGAGGTTTAAAAAACATCATATTGAAGCTCATGTATCAGACGCTTGAATCACTGATAGCATTCGTTTTGATTGCTGATTTGGTTGTTTTATTTGTTGTCTTTTTTCTTCCACCCTTATACTATCTCCTTTGCTGTATGCTGGTAGCATGGAACAATCACATTTACCTTTTAACAATGCTGTCATTTATGGAACTCTGTACTAAAATAACCCATGATCATGTGATTAGTACAGACAGCTGCAGTACAGGGCAGTTCTGCTAAATTGGCTAAAGGTATCCAGGTGAGTTCATAAGCTAGATAAGGAGATTATTTTCATTGATATTTTCCAAGGCTCTCAAGTTTTAAAGACAGGCAAGAGTAGCATATTTTAAATATAAAATATATATATAAATATAAAAATATATTTAAAAAAAAGATGACAAATTATTCCAAAACAATATTTGAAGTAAACAAAACATATTAAATACATTAATACAATGTAGTGCTGGTGGTTAGTAGCCTTATTTTTCTGAGATTTAATTTATGAGAAAAATTCATTATTTTACAAAATGGCATAAAGCCGGGGCCCCCCGGCACCATCTCAGGGCCCCCAGTTTGAGAACCACTGACCTAGACTACTTGTTCTGAGCAGGTGTTGTCAGTGAACAGGCTGTAAAACTGTTGACTAAGTTACAGACTCTCATGAAAAACAGGACTTACTCTGTGCTCAAAGTGATGCTCGTAGCTCCAGTGGTTTTCTCTGTGGGTGAACGAGGATGATGCTGAACAATTCCAGGATATGCTTTTTTTTCATTGGTTGTTGCGTTACAATAGTGCTATTTTCTGATTGGCTATTGTGTAGCCTCTTTTTTTGACTGGCTGATACGTGTCAGGCGCGACTAAGAACTGAGACGCGCTCGATTCCTGCCCGGTTCCATAGAGACAGCGGTGCGGACTGATACATTTCGGGCGCTGCGGATTATTAAATATATGATAAATAGTCAGAAAGTTTTTCTGCGTGAGAAATACAATGTGTGGCGGGAGAACGTGAGGTGAGAAAAGACCCAAATGAGCGACTGTCACGTCAATGCGAGACACTTGATAGCCCTGAAGATGTACTCTTTCTTTGGTCTGTTAGCTACCGTGCAAATAAACAAGAGCATGCTAGCACACACTCTGGATCACTCATACAAAAAGATTGTTGCTTTGGAACCTTGAGGCGTCTAAAATGAATTGTCTCCAAGATAAAATCGTACACAGATCGATATATGTGAAAAAAGGCATCATAGCTTAACCTCCTTAAGCTCTCAGGACTCATTGTTTGACTCATTGTCTCATATGACTCACTGCCTGTCATTGTCAAAGCTGTCATAACTGCATACATTTCATTTTAGTTGAGTGTATTCACTGAATCATTCATAGTGGTTATGGAACAATATGCTTTAGATGGATACTTGAATAATAATTTGGGATTGAGTCAGTTAAGAATTTGACTTAGTGACATAATAACAGTCTACATGACTGTCTTGTTGTTTTCAGCAATAAAAGCGCCCTCTTGTGGGTTTTTATATAGTTGACACAGATATCCTATAATATTAAATATCAAAAGTAGATTGGAATTTTTTGTTTCAGCTTTGTTATTAAGATTCAATATTAAGCCCTAAAGACTTTCGTCAGAGATCTCGAACTCGTAGTCCTCGGCCTAAATATAAACCTCAGCACCTCAGATCTTGTGTGTATGTACTGTATCAGACTACATATACACACTTTGGATATAAATTGTCAGCCTACCCCTTTTAAAATCACAGTTTTTTTTAAATGAAAATGAAGCCAAGATAAATGATAATCAGAACATTTTTCGACTCTAAATGTTGAATTACAATATATATTTGAATCGTTTCTTTCAGCTGCTCCTTGTTTGGATCACAGTGGACCACGTGGTCCACATATTAGATTTGGCACAGGTTTTATGCTGAATGCCCTTCCTGACACAACCCTCCCATTTTATCCAGGCTTGGGACCGGCACTGAGATTTAACACTTCAGTGGCTGGGTTAGCTTCCTGTCCGGGAATTGAACCCAGGCCGTGGCAACGAGAGCACAGGATCTTGCCGCTGGACCACCAGGAGGGCACAAATCACAACATTAAAACTTTTTTGGAGAAGAAATGAAAAACGAATAAACTTACAATAACCTACTTGCATAAATATGTAAATCCCTAACCATGTGGTTTTATTAGATCACTCAGTGTTTTGGGGTAAGTGTATATCAGCATGGTACATCTTGACTTGGCAATATTTTCCCACTCTTTCTTGCATCAAATTGTATGGGTATGTCCTGTGCACAGCCTGCTTTATTTTACCCTAGAGATTTTTATTTGGATTCAGGTCTGGCCTCTGGCAAGTTGATTTAAACACCTCTTTTGTTTGAGCCATTCCTTTGTTGATTTGGATGTATGCTTTGGATCGTTGTTGTGCTGGCCATCTTCATCTTAGTAACAGACAGTTAAACCTGATGGTTTGCCACCAACATGGACTGGTATTTATGGATATTCATCATTTCCTCCACCTTGATAAAAGTCTCAATTTATAACAAATAAAAGTAGCTGTTAAGCATGATGCTGCCAACACCATGCTGCACTGTGGGTATGGTTTTCTTTTGGTCATCAAACCATAATGCATTTTGATAATGCCACATGGTCTTGACTGATTTTGTGGTAAAAAAAAAAAAAGCTGAGCTTGGATTTTTTTTTATTTTTCTGTCAAGTTTTTCTGTTAAGTCTGTACTTTTTGCATCATTTAAGGTTGCTGTATGCTTTTTGCATCATTTAAGGTTGCATGTTCTCCCCGTGCCACGGGGGTTTACTCCGGGTACTCCGGTTTCCTCCCCCTGGCCCCTGCTGAAATCTGATTGGCCCCTGATTGATGCATGTTTCCTTTATGCACAGTGTAAATAAATGAAAAATATCATTAAGAACTTTACTGGCTCATAATTTTTTATTAGAGTGTTTGAAAAAGGAATGACTGCCGAAATGTATTTGCATGTATTTGTACTGAATAAAATATTTTGTGTGCTTGAATGTACCCTGTACTTGGCCCCTGAATGTAACATGTGGCCCCTTAATACCCCCTGTTACAGAAAAATCCTAGAACCGCCACTGCCTGTATGTCTTCTGAAAGCCTCTCTGGAAAATTTTGAACTTCTTTGTTTTTTTACTATAAATTTTTGGATGGACATCCTGTTCTTGTGGATGTCACGCCATTTGTTTGTTGTTGACGGCTTTTATGGAGTTCCATAATGGTTTTAATTGTTGTTTACTTATTTTGAGGGTGGACATGAATCGCCTTGGTTTCTTTTTTTACGTCACAGAAACCTGTAGGTTTGGACTTTATATTTCTATCGTATTTGAGTGCCGTTTATTAAAAAAATTATTATAATTCATGGATATTAATATTAAAGCCATAACAGCAGCTTGGGATTTGGATTTGTAGCCTTGCAGTCAGAAATCTGATACATCAGAGCTACAACATAGAGATACGGTCTATAGCCTACATGCATAATTCTGTTATTTTTCTTTAGGTTCACCAAATTCTCCAATACTCTAAAGTAGCACACAAGCCTGCTTTTATATATTAACATACTGTACAGTCCTAAGAGCATGCTTGTGCATTTCAGATGTGCAGCCATCACCAGCTCTGGTGGAAATTCTGCGTCATACTTCTACTCAGAAATATATTTCATCAATTAACTCAAGATGTATACAAGCCACTTATGTTCGTCATTCTACCTTATTACATTGATTGATTGACTTCCCTGCGATTTTGTTCCTGTAATGAAAGTTAATAACAGGTCGGAGTATAGAGAAGGGCAGTGCTTGCATTCCGTTAACAAAGTATTTAATTGTTTCTTTTGTATGATTTATGCTGTCCATATGTGACAGAAATGGTGGGCTATGGGGACAGGAGAGTGAGTGAGAAAAGATAGTGAGGGTTAAGGGGTCCTAAAAGCCACACACATGGCTTTCCTAAGCTGTAAATTTTATGGATAATTTCTGATGTGGTTACAGATTTACCCCCCAGTCCCCCAGCTATATCCAGCAGCTGCAGGTAATTACCTCCACACTCTCCTGCATTTCTCCCACACGCTCTCTACATTTTCTTTTGGCACACACACTTATGCCTATACCAATGCATACTCTCATTCACACAAGCATTCTAACATACATATAATTTCTGCTTAGAACACCTTTCTTTTATTTCGCACTGTTATTCACTACCTTATTGAATCAGCATTTACACCCCAAAACACCGTCAGCAGTCTTTTCTGTTTTGCAATTACAAGTAGAACTCTTTCAAATTGGAGCCATTTTTATTTTCCCATGTGACTATATCCTTGATGTGTCCACTTTTTTTAATTAGAATGCTGAATACTGAATGAAAATCCACTTGGCAAGGAGAAGGCTTCAGTATGTTGCATAGTACTAACTGACTAGGCTATATATTAGTAGCTTTTGTTATATAACACGATAGATGGATGGATGGATAGATAGATAGATAGATAGATAGATAGATAGATAGATAGACAGATAGACAGATAGATAGATAGATAGATAGATAGATAGATAGATAGATAGATAGATAGATAGATAGATAGATAGATAGATAGAGATAGATGGATAAATGGATAGATGGATGGATGGATGGATGGATGGATGGATAGATAGATAGATAGATAGATAGATAGATAGATAGATAGATAGATAGATAGATAGATAGATAGATAGATAGATAGATAGATAGATAGATAGGTGGATATGGAAGGATAGATAGATATGGAAAGATAGATAGATATGGAAAGATAGATAGATATGGAAAGATAGATGGATTCATGGATGGATGGATGGATGGATAGACAGACAGACAGACAGATAGATAGATAGATGGATGGACGGATGGACGGATAGATAGATAGATAGATAGATAGATAGATAGATAGATAGATAGATAGATAGATAGATAGATAGATTTTGATGGACGGATGGATAGATAGATAGATAGATAGATAGATAGATAGATAGATAGATAGATAGATAGATAGATAGATAGATAGATAGATAGATAGATAGATAGATTTTGATGGACGGATAGATAGATAGATAGATAGATAGATAGATAGATAGATAGATAGATAGATAGATAGATAGATAGATAGATTTTGATGGACGGATAGATAGATAGATAGATAGATAGATAGATAGATAGATAGATAGATAGATAGATAGATAGATAGATAGATAGATAGATAGATAGATAGATAGATTTTGATGGACGGATGGATAGATAGATAGATAGATAGATAGATAGATAGATAGATAGATAGATAGATAGATAGATAGATAGATAGATAGATAGATAGATAGATAGATAGATAGATAGATTTTGATGGACGGATGGATAGATAGATTTCTGAGCACTACATTTTTTATTTTGTTTAGTATTACAATGTACATGTGGTGTGAAGGGGAGGCACGGTGGCTTAGTGGTTATCACGTTTGCCTCACACCTCGCATGTTCTCCCCGTGCCTCGGGGGTTTCCTCTGGGTACTCCGGTTTCCTCCCCCGGTCCAAAGACATGCATGGTAGGTTGATTGGCATCTCTGGAAAATTGTCCGTAGTGTGTGAGTGAATGAGAGTGTGTGTGTGCCCTGCGATGGGTTGGCACTCCGTCCAGGGTGTATCCTGCCTTGATGCCCGATGACACCTGAGATAGGCACAGGCTCCCCGTGACCCGAGAAGTTTGGATAAGCGGTAGAAAATGAATGAACGAGGTGTGAATATGCCACGGTTTTGACACGATACTAACCTGCTGGCAAAATCCAAAAATGTAATCATGTTAAGAACCTTTTGCCGTGTAGGAAATGTAAAGGTCTTGAGAATTTTATATGAGGCACGAGACTGTTATGTTCATTATGGCTGCATGTTTGCAGTGTTCTCATTTTAATTTTCCAATTTTTTTTCTATTATTTTCAGAAAGCCTCAGCTTTTTCATTGTAACTGGCTGCGTTGCGTGCTTTCATTCTCCCCCTCATTCATTCTCTCACTCCTAAGACCTGTGTGAATCAGACAAATTATTTTTTCCTCAGTTCGTCAGTTCATGTTAAGTCATAAAATGATTTCTTGCCCATATCACAACAGCAGCCAAACCAACTCATTAGACGCGTGCGTGCGTGTGTGTGTGTGTGTGTGTGTGTGTGTGGATGTGTGTGTGTGTGTGTGTGTGTGTGTGTGTGTGTGTGTGTGTGTGTGTGTGTGTGTGTGTGTGTGTGTGTGTGTAAAAGTGAGAGTGAGTGCCATACAAGGAGGTGGGATCAGAAAACGTTTTTGTCATCACAAAGACAGAAAGCATTATATTATTACAGTATCTCATGGAATCCAACTACCTGTAATATTTTCCATCCTGCTAATATTTTCCATGATATTCTCCCACAGCCGCTCACATTCTCCCACATATTATATCATTTAATTGTCCGGCAGTCCTTTCTCGCACAATAATTATTTCTAAATACAACATTGATAGGATAAATCAGTCTTTTTAAAGCCCAATTCTGGTTTAATGTGTTTTTTTATAAAACCTCATTCAAAACAAAGATGCAGATCACACATTGCTCTCCAACCTCAGACTGATTAATGCACTACAGGCATTCTCAAGAACGCGCTGTAACTTATGTATGAAATCATTATTTGCACGCACGTCGTGACGTTTCTCGTTAGTTCTTAAGCCCGTTTTTTAAACAACAGCTCAGTGATGCGTGCAAGTAGCAATTTTTCTCCAGTTCTTCTATGCTGACAATTCATTAACAGAAGGGCAAGTTGTGTACATTTTTTACTTTGGTCAAAAAAAACTTTTGTTGAAGTTTTTTAAAACAAATACCTAATCACCGAGCAGAGATTATGAAAGTGAGTCATACTCACAGCCTGAGTGATGACTCATCTCGAATTTTCTGTCTATTGTCTTTTATGGTTTTATAGACAATATTTATAATTTTATGATGGCTGTCATAAGACATTCCATGTCACTGTGATCAGACTCCAAAACGGTCGCCTACATTTTTAATTTGTTTGGTATAGACACATGTACTGTAGGCCAGACATTCAATTTAGTGGCTTTTAACATGTCGCTAATTTTTCAATTCAAAACACCTGTCTTTCACAATTATTGGAGAACTTTTTTTTTTTTTTACTGTGCTACATCTCATAACGCAGAAGACATCTGTCAGCTTACTATAATTAAGCCAATAAAGTAACCAAAGCATGTATATAGCTAAAGCTGTCCAAGTTTAGCTGCTAAGCTCTTCTGGGGTCATGTAAGGTTGGTGTGAATCAGTTCATGGCCTGGATTCTCACCCCATGTTCCTCAGTGATGATGTTGCTGGCAGTCTTGGTTGGTGATTGGCTGCTATGTAACAAATTGAGATGGAGGCTCTTTCTCTCGCATACGCTTTCTCAAATTCATCACTCATCACTTTTACCAGTTTCTTCAGCCCCATCGAACCCCCTGGAGCGTCAACTGGAAGCGGCTACAACAGCATACTCCCAAAACTATCCCCCCCACCTTCACCCCTTGCTGAGGATGTACCTTCTAAAATCTAATTTAATGTGATTTAGTGTGTGTAACACAAAGCCTCTGACTAATGTAAACAGAGAGTTTTATTAAAACAGATGAACAAAGATCCACAACGCAATCCCACAGGAGGTATGAGAATAGTAATACAAGTCTGTGTAAACCACAAATCAGTAATTCTGTTTTAAAACCCAATTTAAGAGGCAAAACACGATTCACACAGTTCGAAAATAATCAAAAGGAAAATTGTCTAGAGCCTGCGATGAGCTGCTGAAACAAGGAACAAGACTAAAATGGATGTACACATAGGTGTCTGGTCTTATCTGGAAAGGGCTGATTTGTGTGCAGGTTTTCATTGCAACCATGCAGAACCTACATTTGAGTCTATTGAAAGTCACGATTTCAGCTGATTAAATGTTTTGGATTGAGTGGTTTCTGTTTAATTGGGGGGCTTAGTGGCTTAGTGGTTAGCATGTTCGCCTCACACCTCCAGGGTTGAGGGTTCGATTCCCACCTCCGCCTTGTGTGTGTGGAGTTTGCATGTTCTCCCCGTGCCTCGGGGGTTTCCTCCGGGTACTCCGGTTTCCTCCCCGGTCCAAAGACATGCATGGTAGGTTGATTGGCATCTCTGGAAAATTGTCCGTAGTGTGTGAGTGTGTGAGTGAATGAGAGTGTGTGTGCCCTGTGATGGGTTGGCACTCCGTCCAGGGTGTATCTTGCCTCGATGCCCGATGACACCTGAGATAGGCACAGGCTCCGCGTGACCCGAGAAGTTCGGATAAGCGGTAGAAAATGAATGAATGAATGAATGAATGAATGTTTAATTGGAATGAAAACCTTTGTGGATATATTTTTACACCCCTGATTTATTCCAAGTGATGTCACTATGTGTATCAAGCATGTAGCAAATAGTCATCCAGAGCACAATGATGATTACTGCCACTGCCACCCTCAGCTTTATTAGTGACTCAATCAGACTTTCGGAAACAAAAGATAAGGAAAGATTTTCACGATATTTGCTAACAGCAACAACGGGTATTTCACCATTTAGTAGGAATGGAGGAATTTATTAACAGAGATTATAACATTTAATTCTCAGTCAACTTTCATGAGACCGATAAATTGAATAAGATATGAGCTTTATTTACAGAGAAGAGAGGGAGGAAAAGATGGAGACTGTGGCTTCAGTTCCCTGGCAGTGTCCTGACAGATTGTTACCCTGACAGTCCAGTCATTCAAGATAAAACAAAACTGGAGCTAGTGCTGCGTACAATTTGCAGCAACTTGAAAAAATAAACAGATACATTGAGCCTGAGCATAAACATAATTGGGACTGAAAACCCAACACGCACCTAGTGCCTGGTAAAGGACTCATGTAGTGAATCCAGGGCATATTTAGTCCATATTTAGCCCTTTGTAATGGTTAGAAACTTTTCCCACACGGTGAGTTTACTGAGTATCTCAGTAAAATGAGTGAGAAAAATTAGAAGCTGGAACAACTTCATAACTCCTTTAATGTAACAGGAACTAATTAATAACACTGATGCTGGCCTACAAAGCCAAAAATGGACCATCTCCCTCTTACCTCAAAGCCCTCATCACTCCTCGCACTGCATCCCGCAACCTCCGATCTACCAGCACTGCTCGACTGGTTCTACCATCTCTCAGGGTAAGAGGCAAGTATACTACAAGACTCTTCTCTTTTCTGGCACCAAGGTGGTGGAATGAACTTCCCCTAGAGGTCCGGACAGCTGAGTCACTGGCTATTTTCAAGCGGCGGTTGAAGACCTACTTACTCAGGAAACACTTCAACTACAGTAGCACTTCTTTCCTTATCTTTTGCATTAAAAAAAAACCCCACAACACTTGACACTTTTTCAATGTTAGAGATTTAAGCACTTATGTACGTCGCTCTGGATAAGGGCGTCTGCCAAATGCTGTACATGTAAATGTAAATAACAGCACTGCCTGTTACTAGCGTCTTAATTGCTTTCATTAAAAATAAAGACAAAAAAGAGATAAGGAATTACTGAAATAGCTTTCGCTCAATGAAGCACCCCGTTAGAAAACAAAGGTTTATAAATATTTCTTGTTATAACTAGATTGTTTGTCTGTACAGTTGGGACAATTTTTCTCAAACCTGGGGCTTGCTGCTTTTTCCATATGGCTTCTAGCCCCCTTTTCATCTAGCATAGGGGCCTGTTCTGTCCAGTCTGAGGGCTGTTCTGGCCAAATAGGGGCTTCTTCTACCTACCCCATGGTCTTTTCCATGGCTGAGACTTATTCCACTGTTCATCTGTCTATTTCACGATCCAGGATTTATGTCTTTGCAACCCACTTATTTCAGAATTTATGTTAATTGTATATGTATTTGTCAAACAATTATCATGAAACATTATATCCAGAGAACCATGATAACTTGACAGCAACTGTCCTGATAACTATCGCGACCGGGCATAAATTCTCATTACTGCATATGATATCTTCCATTACATTAATTTACGATATGATATGGTCTTGTCTTATGCCACAGTGGTTCATGTCAATTGTTACCAAATTAGAAAAAAGTAAACTAGAAAAAAGTAAACAATGAAAAAGTAAACTCTGTGAACTTGTTCCTGAGCATTACTGCACATTGTTCTATTCAGTTATGCATATTGTATTGCAGTGTATGTCCTGAGTACAGAGTCTTTCTCAGACACGTCTGTGATGGCTATGAAACCCAGGCTTTATCTTGAGACATCACAACTCCAGTTAGGTTGACATACTTCTAGTGAACTCATTGTCCTTGAAGACTAAAAACCTTCACAGATTTTGACACAGGCAGGTTTTCCACACATGAGCTAGGTGTCCTGCTTTGAAAGACTGCTTGGATCCAGGCCAGTCACGATAGAATGGGACACAGCGAGATAGACAGAGCAGTCACTAGGCGCTTGCTCTTTTCCATTATTATTCCTAATGAAAGAGAGAAACAGAGTGCATGCTCGGGTGCGGCAGCATTTGGGCACGCTCCAGCTAGAACAACACTTGCGGTTTTGCGCTCGCATGAAGTGGAGCAGTTCCACATTCTAGTGGGTGAGCATAACGAGGAACTGACCGGAGGAAAGGGGCAAGACAGAGGATGCTGGAGAATAAAAAGAGTGCTAGAATGAGTGCACACGGGGAGAACGTAAGAACAGAACGGGCCGTAATGTCTAAGGAAGAGCACGTGGTACAAACAAACAGGCATGGAAATTCAAAAGCCAAAAAGAATGAAAACAGAAGACAGTGAGAAGCGATTGTTGCTTAAGGAAAGAAAAAGCCTGAAGATAATAGCCTGTGCAAAACAGATGTATAACACATGCATAAGAACTATGTCAGAAAATGATGTCACCGACTGTGTCGATCCAAATGGATAAAAGCGGTGATTGATCTCCGGTCATAATATAAATATGAAAATGATTTTAAATAATGAAGAATATGATTAACAGGTGATGAAGTTGGTATCCGTTCTTTCCCCTTGCCTTTAAGTGAAACCTTGAATCAAATCAGTGTTAATATTAGATACAGTAAGCATTTTGGAGGAATATTGTACAATAAAAAGGCACCGGGGACAGTTAGGTCAGGGTGATTGGAGACGCAGGAGGAACTGAGGTACAGTAGGTGCTGGTGCACAACAACATTTATTCTGTCACAATGCCCAGACCCCAAACCATCACAGAGCCAAAGCGTGTGTATGTCCGTGCGTGTGTTTGAGATTGTGGAGTGTAAATTGATCCAACCCTGCAGCGATACCACAGAGTAAAAAAAAAAAAGTCCCTTCAACACCACAGGAGCCTGGAATGTGCATAGTTTCCACTCACTTTTTCACTCGCATTATAAAAATAATTAAAGGGGATGTTGTGAGGGCTTGGAGTGGCCCTGATGTCTTCCTCCCCGAAGTCTGCTCTGTCATCTCGGCAGGGCTTCTGCTCTGTCTCCACAGGTCAGCTCACTTCAAACAATACACCACAGACTGTGATGCATCTACTGCTGAGTCAAAGTCAAAGCACTATGTTCACACATGATTGAGGAACCGATAATGCATGCAGTAATTACTCAAACGGCTCTAACGTCGAGTTTTCGATGTTAAACATTTATTGCCTCTGTACAGCGGATTAACTTACGATCTTCCTTAGGTAGCTTCGGCAGGATGCATCGGTCTGAATAAAATTTAGCAGTCTGTTTTTTATCGACTCGTGTTGTTTGTGTTAAACTTATTCACTTACCCTAAAAACTAACGACCAGAGCAGTGTTGACATTGTTCGTGTTGCTTCTTTTTATTTCAATTTCCTTTTTTAGTAATTAAATAGCAATCTGCGGTATTGCTGGCAGGCCGTCGCTACCACTGTCATCTTCGTATAGTAAACAGATCTCTTTGTGGTTTCTATGTGTGACTAGGATGAGGCAGTGTGTGCCTCACAAATACCTGTCTTCATTCAAAACACATTAGGAAGCAGTGTATTCATTCTTTCCAAAGTGAGGTGATGCACCCATCTGGTATGGAGTGCTGGGGCTATGGGCGGCAGTGGCGGGAATATGAAAGTGTGTGCACTCTGCTACTAGTTAACATCCATATGTAGCTCTGCTGGACAAGGGGCTGGCCCTGTGAGGCCACAGAGCGGCCAGGCCAGCAATGAAAAATGAAACGCGACAGCCCCTCATGAAAACTCATGTCCAAAGTATATCCGCTTGCGTGTCTGGTGCTTGAGCTCTGCCATTTTTTTCCCCTTCGAGCAGCGGTTTATGTGTCTATGTGCATATGTGTGTGTGTGTGTGTGTGTGTGTGTGTGTGTGAATGAGGGAGTGTGAGACAGAAAGGAAGAGCAAACGGAAATGTGTTCTTCACTGCTGTAAGTGTTAATGAGTTAAGTAATAGCAGCAAAGGCATCACATGAACAAGCCTATGCTGAATAGAGGTTCACACGCTACTGCTGCTGTGGGAAAGCCTTCAGAAACACCAAACACTGCAAACGGTTCCGATGCCTAAAAAACATGTTCGTTGACAACAGTACTGTTAATTTGTTGACAGACACTGACGGAATCCCTTTCAAGAAAAAGGGACCATGATGCCATCTTTTTTCAGAAAGATGTTTTATACCTTGATTTGTTACCTATACTGTACAGTACCTTGACCATGACTTGTTCATTCTAGCACAAGGATTTCATTTTAATGTACAAAGCATATCTGCAAGTCCTTCTGGATTCGGGAATCTTCCAAATACTGTAAATGCAAATGGATAAACATCTGATCTGTAACACCGAGTGGATAAAAATCAATTTCCTGTCACGTTTAACTGCTGAATAAGGCATTACAGCTGTAAAAAATAAAACTCTAAAGCTAGAACAACCAGACATAGGAAGTTTCTTCCCTCAGTCAATCCATCTGATGAACACTTAACACACATGGAACACACAACACCTCATTGCACATTTCACACTCGCACGTTTGTACTATGTTTACTTCAATTGCATATTTCATACTTGCACATCTGTACACACAATTGTCTATGCACATTTCATACTTGCACATCTGTACATACAAATTGCCTGTATTTGTATACGTATATTTCAATCGCACATTTCATCCTGTACATGTGTGCATACAATTTGACCTATATAGTATATGTCATTCTTTTACACTTCGGAGCTTCTGTCACTAAAACAAATTCCTCGCATGCGAGAACATGCCTGGCAATAAAGATCTTTCTGATTCTGATTCAGATTCTAAAGCTTAAGTTGGAGATGCAGTACTGGATGCAATACTGGATGTCAATAATTGCTGAATAGTTAATGGGTGTAAACTGTTAAACCTTATTTATTGGTTTACCCACTTTTGTGTTTGGTTTCTCCGTCTGAACAAGCCAGTGGGCACACTGAGACTTCACTAGGCTTTCGACAGTTACTGATTAGATCCAGATGCTTAATAAAGGAACACACACACCAAACCTACAAACACAGATGCCCTGCCACAGGTCTAATTTTTCCATCAAGCTGCTCCTTTGCCCTGCAAATCTGGCCAAAGTTGCCTTAAGGCACTCCTGCATCATCCTCTCTTCAAAAGCAATACTATGGCTGATACACTTGACTGGCGATACAAATGAAGCAACTGGGCAGCAGGTTCCTTTTTCCCTAATCACTTCAACAATAAAATGTAACCAAACATGAAGCTCGGATTCCAAAACCTTACACCATATCTACTGACCCAAAAGCAGTGATAATGCTGCGCATAGTGAAATCTGTAAGGACTCAATAACACTATATTTCAGTTTGGTCATCTACTGTAATTTGCACACTGAATTGTCACAGCAGATCTGTAAAATAATATTGCTTGAAATGGCTTAAATTCAATACACACTATTATGAACCGGGGGGGGGGGGGGGCACGGTGGCTTAGTGGTTAGCACGTTCGATTCCCACCTCCGCCTTGTGTATGTGGAGTTTGCATGTTCTCCCCGTGCCTCGGGGGTTTCCTCCGGGTACTCCGGTTTCCTCCCCCGGTCCAAAGACATGCATGGTAGGTTGATTGGCATCTCTGGAATATTGTCCATAGTGTGTGAGTGTGTGAGTGAATGAGAGTGTGTGTGTGCGCCCTGCAATGGGTTGGCACTCCGTCCAGGGTGTATCCTGCCTCGATGCCCGATGACGCCCGAGATAGGCACAGGCTCCCCGTGACCCGAGAGGTTCACATAAGTGGTAAAAAAT
Organism: Tachysurus fulvidraco; assembly: GCF_022655615.1. Taxonomy (NCBI): domain Eukaryota; kingdom Metazoa; phylum Chordata; class Actinopteri; order Siluriformes; family Bagridae; genus Tachysurus; species Tachysurus fulvidraco. The sequence goes on from NC_062525.1 coordinate 5,481,174, forward strand.
GAATGAATGAATGTTATGAACCACACTTATGAACAACATGCTTCGGAAAACTTTCACCTGGAGTTTAAAATGAGTTTTATGACCAGCATCATCAACATCAGTCTCAAGCTTATCGCTAATTTAAACATCCATGTACTAGTTTCAGCTTTGTTGGAGAACTTGTAGAGAAAGATTTTATTAGTGATCAGTTGCTGAATAAATGTTTTCAATAATTTCAATACTGTATGCTATTCGTGTTGCACACACCTGGATGAAAGCGTCCACCTTCCTTCGCATATATGAGCTCATCGACCCGTGTCTGGGTAGCATCACTATAGACAGTGTACGTATTCAATCCCTCCCACTCAAAGAGCATGGACAGTTTTTCTCTGCCTCGGCTTGTGGACACATGTACAGTAGTATAGATGTGGCATTCATGGCACTTCACCTTCACTGCTGATCCGTTTATGAGCCTTGTGATAGAACAGGGGTGTTTATCAGTCATTCTGGAAGGCAATTTCTGCTTACAATCTAAGTTTATATTTATTTTTCTATGGCATCTACATATTTAGCAACTTGTTCAAAGTATGTCATTCAATGTACAACGAAATCATACATAGCTCACAAGGCTTTAGACATGTTTATGTATATTTACATTTATAGCATTTAGCAGACGCCCTTATCCAGAGCGACTTACTTTTTTTTTTTTTTTTTATTATACAACTGAGTAATTGAGTAGTTAAGGGCCTTGCTCAGGGGCCCAATAGTGGGAACCTGGTGTACATCGGATCGGAATCGAACTCACAACAATCCGATTTACACTGGATTTATCTCGGCACTTTATTAGAAAGGTTGCTAGGCTAACATAAAATAGACAGCAAGTGACTAAAATATAATAAATAATGTAATAATAATTTTGATATATCAAGCTCAATTTCCCAGATGGGAAGCATATATAGTATGAGTAATATTATAACAGTCCAGATTACACATACAGAGGAAATGCAAGGTCACATTAGTTACGCAGAACACGCCGTATTGCTTCACGGAGATGGTTGAAGTTCTCCCGTTATCTAACTCAGATGTAAATGCTTGATTATTTTTATAGCACTTGTTACTGCTTAGAATACCACAATATTGTGTTCACAGAATTGTACAGTTTCGGGTTCATGTTTCATAAAATTCCTGTACAAGGTGTTTAATTAAACATCTAAAAACAGCATGTCTATGTACAGACATTCCACGTAAGATTTTACATAAGTCTGGAAAAATACATCCTAGGAATAGAGACCAATAACAAGGCAGGTGGTGCATTAAAAGTCTACGGCACTGAACATCGTGTAATATATTTTCTTGATTGTGTGTGTGTGTGTGTGTGTGCATGTGGTCCTTAATATATTATTTTAAGGTAAGAAAGCAAGATGTAAAGCTCTCATGCAAGAAGGAAGTAGACAGATTTTTAGCTGAAAAACATGTTTTTCCTAATTATATTTTGCTATGTAATTAAACATTTGGCACATGTAATGAAGTGGCATGCGTATGAAAGGAATGCCAGGATTCTGAACCTGATCTGTTTTGGCAGCTGGATATTCATTTACATTGGCTTTGATTATGTTTTCTCTTTTGTTGTCAGCAGATATTTTTTTAAAGAATCTGTGGATCAAGAGATGATTTTCCTTGACATTAAATTTGCAGCAAATATAGACTCTGTTAATTGATTTAAACTAGACTCCCTTTGCACTCCGATATATTAATGACTATTGTGGTATGTGGCTGTGGTAGCCTACTGTAGTGTACTGTACAAGGTGTTGGGCTACCAATCGGAAGGTTGTGAGTTCAATTCCTATGGTCACCAAGCTGCCACTGCTGGGCCCCTGAGCAAGGCCCTTAACCCCGTAAAACCCAAATATTGAAAAATAAGCAAAATCAGAAGCCATTAACCATGTAAATATGGTCTTGAGAAAAGAAAAAGAACATTCGCACGCCTCTTTTAAAAATTGTTAAAAGTGATGTTGTAATTCTGCAACAGTGGGCTTTACAGGCTTAACCCTCAATTGCTCAGTTGTATATATATATAAAAAAACAACGAGAGATAAAAATGTAAGTCGCTCTGAATAGGGGCGTCTGCTAAATGCTGTAAATGTAAATGTTTTAAAGCTCACTGTTGCTGTTAACTTTGTTGAATTTAAAGTTTTTGACTAATAATATTGTAAGGGGAAAACATTTTTTTTCTAACTATGACATACCTAAAGCAACAGGTCTTTGCTTTAGTTTAGATACTGTGTAATGCTACTTGAGGCATCTTAGGTCTGCTGCATCCCAAGATGTTTACAAAAAATAAAAACTATAGTCAGATCATTCTGGAAAGTCTGTCGTGTTTCCACATGAACATAAGCACATTCCCTGTATTTGTATTGTTTGTCTGGATACCAGAATTGCAGTGGAACCGTTCAAGTCATTTGGGAATGTTTTATATTCAGGCCGGTAATTTTTTTTTTCTTCTCTTTTGTGCCTATTTACTTATTCAGCACATTTCACCAATTCACAGCAATTTTCTGCCTCCCAGTTCTAGGTTATTTCCCCTTTACATGACATGACTGGGAAAGGACCTGCATACCAGTGATCCTCGGAGGGTGGCAGTATGATGCCAATGCACAATTATCTTGCACTTTAATTTGTTTAACTAAACAAAGGTGCTACACTATCAAAGGAAGCCAGCCTTAAGTATAGACGACGTGACGTGACGTGACATACGGCTAAGTACGGTGACCCATACTCAGATTCGTTCTCTGCATTTAACCCATCCAAAGTGCACACACACAGCAGTGAACACACACACACCGTGAACACACACCCGGAGCAGTGGGCAGCCATTTATGCTGCGGCACCCTGGGAGCTTAAGGGCTCCTCAGTCGTTGAATTGCCGGCCCGAGACTCGAACCCACAACCTTAAGTTTAGGAGTCAAACTCTCTAACCATTAGGCCGCGACTTCCCCGACTATGGTGCAGTAGAAACAAGAGAGGTTCTCAGACAGTTTGCAGGCCAACTCAGCTAATTTAACGCTAAGATCATAGATCAAGGAGTTTAGACGACAACTAAAATATTGAAAGAGAAAAATGGTTGTTTGTTCACACTGTTACTCAGAGGAAACAAATGAATCACCAACATCATCAGAAACACTCTAAGGTTCATCATTCTTTCACTTTCTATTAACTCTGCACTTGTAGTTGTTTTCTTGTCTGGTCATCAGATGACTGAGTCAGAAGACAGCACTCCAAACACATTGTTTGTGAGCATGTCGGTATGGATTGTAGACCTCTAAGCTCACTTAACAGTGTATGGCTTGAATTAGACCACACTGAAACATTCTGTGATTCAGGATTAGTCAGGAGTGCACACCCTCAATGCTTGCTTCTTATTTGTTCCACAAACTGTTTTCTTGATCTGTACACAAATAATGCGTGCATGGCATTTGTTCAAACAGCTTGTCATAATTCGACAGTTCTGTCCACAGATGCTCGAAAGAATCGAGGTCAAACGGAACTTAAATCCTTAAACGATTAGCTAATTAATAAACAACGACAAAACAAAAAACATACATAGAGCAAGAACTTTTGACCTCGGAATAACCGAGTCTGCATGCGAACTCCTTTGCGTCACACCTTTCCAAATCCTCTACAGCTGAAAGCAGTCACCATCTCTACACATAGTGTCGATCTCCCAGAAAAACAAAAAGGTCTCCTGCCAAAGCTAAAAATATCTGCCAGGGACAAAACGAAGTCTGAGCAAAAAAAAAAAAAAAAAAAGAAGCCACATTTTTGTCAGTTCATGCCTCCAGGTTATCCGTTTCTAATCTCTGTAATTAAACCTAACAGAGGTGTGAAGCAGGGCTCCTAGCCATATTTTTGTGCTGTTGACGACTCTTACTTTATCTGTATAATTTCCCTCTTGTTCCTGTCAGGATTTGTTGAATGCCACTGCCTGAACCCAACACTAAACATTGTGTTTGGAAGTATATCTGATGAGTGTGAAAGTGTGTGTTAACACTCGGGAGGTGAGTAAAGGGTTGGAGTTGCCTGCACATTTACTGGAAAGGGAAAAAGGGAGAAGAACCAGAGGAAGGAGAAATATCTTATTACATGGTCTGTGTGTGAAGGTCTTTTTTTTCCCTTTACACCAAAACTGCTAATTGAATACAGTCCAACTGGAGAATAATAAAAATACTGGTGTTTAAAAGAGCATTTGGAAAGAGAAGTAAAAAGTAGGAGAAAATGGCAAAAGCTACACTTTTCCATTCAGCCATCACACCTGATTTATCTGAAATATTCCTGGAAAGCTGGAAAGGCGGCCACCGGCACTGCGTGCAGCATAACAGGCAAAACACCAGGGCTGAAGCTCTTAATCATAGAGCTCACAATGAAGGGTCTGTGGCTTCAGCACTGTATTTCCACATATTAACATAACCACAAGAGGAAACATTTACAATTAAAAGTATTAATAATATGTGAAAAATAAACTAGACAAAAACTAGACACAGCTGTGTCATCAGACAAGCAGAAAAAGACTATCTACTGTATGTGCTTTTTTTATACAGCACCTTTTTATCGAAAATGTTTTGGTAAAATTATGACAATAAATTAATCGTATTTATGCGTAGAAAATCACATTTCAGTATAAGTAACTAAAGGTGTGAATGCATACAATGAAAACACAATTAAGATACAGTATAAGACCAGAGTATTTTGACCAGAGAGTGTGTTGCATAATCTGTAGGCATAAAAATGGTATTGTAGAACTTCTAATAACTATCACTAAAGCTACAACCAGTAGACAAGATTCAGAAAATAAATAAATCACTTGACGGAGTGGCAGGGCACACACACACAATCATTCATTCATTCATTCACTACGGACAATTTTCCAGAGATGCCAATCAACCTACCATGCATGTCTTTGGACCGGTGGAGGAAACCGGACTACCCAGAGGAAACCCCCGAGGCACGGGGAGAACATGCAAACTCCACACACACAAGGCGGAAGTGGGAATCGAACCCCCAACCCTGGAGGTGTGAGGCGAATGTGCTAACCACTAAGCCACCGTGCCTCCCCCAAAATGTGAGTTTCATATTAATATACCTGATTTATCAGACTTTAAATAAAGTTGTGTGTAAATGCTTGCATTTTAGCCAAGATGAATTAAAGAGAGCTATAGGAAGGGGGGTGAACATAAAAAACGTGTGGCATATCAAATATCTAATAACCATAATGTGAGAAACCATAAAGAAATGTGTAAAAAATACTTTTATGATATATGGATGTGAAAATATAAAAAAAAGATGCACATTTGTCTATAAAGTAAAAAAAATAATAATAAAGCACTGGGAAGTTCTACACAGTTTTAAAAGTGTGGAAATGTTCTGGAAACTTGATACTTTATTTAAAAAGATATTATTTTCCGGAACGTTCCAGATCTATTTTTCTAATTTGTTGTCATTCTTTGTGAGCATGCCTAAATTAAAACTTTTAGTGTTTTTCTTAGATCAACATCAAGAGGCTGTAAGCATCCAGCTGATGAAAAGTGAAAGAAGAGACGAGCCTAAAAGTACCAAAAGTATCCACTGTGGATGCATTTGCTAAAATCTGGGGGAAGGTGGGGATGGGGGGGGGGGGGGGGTTTCTACAAAATTTTATTTTACTTTGTTGCAGGATTGTACAATGGGGAAAAGGGCCACGAAGCTTGTTATACCAAGAATTGACCACTCATGTAACTTTCTTCATGGTGAACAGTTCCAAATATTAGAGTGGCAAAATGCAACTGTTATCATGTATCCAGATCTTACTTCACCTGTCACCCGAGTGCCAAACTGTCCCGAGCTTCCTGTAACCCATTAGTCTGGGCAGAGAGCAGCAAGTCAGAGAGTGAGCCATATTATTTCAACCAAAATAAAACACAGAGAGTCTTTGTCATTCTTTTAATTCAAAAAGAATGTAAAAAAATGGCTTGTAGAGAGCCAAACCTGTGGGCACTAATTCTCGCTGTGTGTATTTATATATTTCTAATTATTTTACATGAATTGTATTTGCAAACTATAATGTCTTGTATTTAATTTTATTTTGTGATCTTGGTATTCCCCCAGAAGAGCTGGAGGAAGTGTCTGGGGAGAGGGAAGTCTGGGCATCCCTGCTTAGTCTGCTGCCCCCGCGACCCTGCCCCGGATAGGCGGTAGAAGATGGATGGATACTTGTGATTATTTTTAAGGTTGCCCTTTTCCCATCTGGCAGGAGGACTGCCGATGGAAATTAGCACTTTTGAGCTAACTCGGTACATTTACATTATTGTAATGTTAATTAATGTACATTGTCCTCTTTTAAATAAATAAATAACAAAAGAAAGAAAGAAAGAAAGAAAGAAAGAAAGAAAGAAAGAAAGAAAGAAAGAAAGAAAGAAAGAAAGAAAGAAAGAAAGAAACCAAAAACTGAAAGCTTGATCAGAGATCAAGCCCGATGGTCCAAAGTCCAGTGGAACTTGCTGGATGAAAGTGAGATACAAGACACAAGAAACAAGACACAAGGGAAGGAAAGTGTCACCAAACTTTTTCCACCTACTGTGCTTCATCTGTCAAGATGGGCTTTGCTTCTGCCACAATGTGGAAAGTCTTTTTGAGGCAATTACAGTAGAGTCACCTGTAGCCTGAACAAGTGCCACCACTTCAGTGAACCCATCAGAGAGCCTGCTGTTTCCATAACAGAAACAAGTACCATCGGAAAAGGCAGGTACTTTTTTTTTACTCCTAAATGCCACTCGCTCGATGTAACTCACTATACATCAGATTAGGCCTTATGAAAGATTTTCACAGCTCCAGATAAAGATTCTGCAGCCTTCAAATACTTTTAAGTCTTCTTTCCTAAACTGTCAGAAGTAAAAGAATGATCAGATTTTTTAAAATTTACTATATTCATGTTACTTATTATACTTATTACCTAAGTTAGTAGTTTTTAAACTTTGGAAGCATTAGTAATATAAATAACATGTACTACTAATGAACAATACATAGCATTAAAGGGCACCATCATATGTTTTCCTTTTAAATGACTAGTATTTGTGTAAATACTCCTGCAAATAAAGTAATATCCAGGCTGATTGGTTGCTATTAATTATTACGTCACAATTTTGTAATTAAAATGAGATAAAACCGCCACCCTAATGAAAGACCCACACTCCCACATTAATAACAGTACTAACAGTATTACCATCCTGCTCCCACCCTAAACTAATATCTTCCCACCCTCACCATAAAGAAAGTAATACTACCCAATTCAAACTCTGCTCCCACCCTAAAGACTGTAATACTCTCCTGCCCCAACCCAAGAAAGTAATACCCATCATCTCCCACCCTAAAGAAAGCAATATCCTCTTGCTCACACCCCACAGAAACTGTTACCCTAAAGAAAGTAATGCCCTGCTACCGCCTTAAAGAAAATAATACCCTCCTGCTCCCACCCTAAAGAAAGTACTGCTCTTCTGCTCCCACCTTACAGAAAGTAATGCTCTCCCATTCAAACTTAAAGAAAACAATTTCCTGTTGCCCCAACCCTGAAGAAAGTAATGGCCTCAGACTGGCACTTTATAAACAGTAATACCACTGTACTCCCACCCTAAAGAACATAATACCCTCCTGCTCCCACTCTGAAGAATGTAATACTCACCCACTCCTAATGTGTCATGCATCAAAGTAAAATAGAATTGCTCATCCCCTAGAATTGACTCACAATGAAAACAATTCCATATACCAGGTAACTTTTTCTTGTATCACTGCAATGCTTTATATGTCAATAATAATAATAATAATAATAATAATAATAATAATAATAATAATAATAATAATAATAATAATAATACACGGTTCTGGATAAGTGGTAGAAAATGGAAAGGAATGTAATAATAAAATAATAATAATAATAATAATAATAATAATAATAATAATAATAATAATAATGATAATAATGATGATAATAATAATAATGATAATAATAATGGTAATTATTATTATCATTGCCATTATTATTATCATCATTATTATTATTATTATTATTATTATTATTATTATTATTATTATTATTATTATTATTATTATTATTGTTGTTGTTGTTGTTGTTATCATCATCATCATCATCATTATTATTATTATTATTATTATTATTATTATTATTATTATTATTATTATAAATAAAGTTATATGCTGATGACTAAGTACTCATAGGCAAGAAACCATTCATTTATCTTTAACATCTTAAAGAAAAGCTGCTATTATATTAAGTTTAAAGAATCCAGCAGGAATTTAGGACCACTTTACAGAAAGCATTATCAAGCAATATTGCCTCTGTATCACTTAGGAATAGTGAGTCCACCCCTCAGAATTCTGTTTAAAGAAATTCCAGTCTTAAATAATGGAAACTATTAGTAATATTGATCCTTCCATATTCTCCTTTTCTTTCTTGCCCAGACAGTAATTTGTTTTGAACCCCTTCTTGTCCTTTGAACCTTGGACCAAGTCTGGCATGTAATGTAGTTACTTGTGTTTGCAATTGAAAGGAGCAGAATAAAATATCACTTTTTATTTATTACCATGGTTATATCTTGTGTTATTTCACAACAAAATCAGTTTATGAAGCATTTGACAATGTAAAGCAATTTTCCCCCCAAACCAGAGATCTTCCATGATCTCATCCGATGCTACATGCACAAGATTGAGGAGCAGGAAATAAAGTTACTGTCAGACTTTTAAGCTCTAATACCATGAGGATCAAAAACCAATTCTGAGATACAACTGACCCACTGCCCTTTTTTGGGATTTAATAAAATAAGACACCTTAATTAGCTGTTAGTTATTAAATGGATAAAAAGATATCCTTAGAAATGATTCCAGTTGGAAATGGAAAATGCACTTTTCATTTTGTGCATATTTTCCTTTTGGAATGGGTGCATTTACAATTAGTGCTTACTTTCGTTGGCCTATGGAAGGCTAGGTAATGTGAAAACACAGTGGAACTAGACTACATAAGATAAGATAAGATAAGATAAGATAAGATAAGATAAGATAAGATATACTTTTATTTGTTCCACAGTGGGGAAATTTATCACCTGGACAAATAACAAATCGTTCTTGAAATTATTTAGACAAAAACTGTCAGGACTCATCCCAGACTTTTGGCCACGTGCCTTTGTTTATCTTCCTCGTCACGTGTCTGCCCCGCCTTCGTCTGTGTCATCATTGTCTTTTATATTTAAGTGAGTATCATTATTTACGTTTACCGTTCGTTATGTCTAGTCACTGTTAAGTATCGTCATTCATATTGTTTTAGTGATCGTCTCTTACTGTTTTGTCTTCATTATGTATTAAACCCCTTTCATTTGAAGCTATCCTGCATACGAGTCTGTCTCCTTCCATCCTGGTTGTGACAAAAACACAGCTTGTCATGGTTTTACTGAGAAAAAAAAGTTATTCCCATGTCGGCAAAACTTGTGTAAATCCCTGTGTATGTTGTTTCTATAGAATGACAACGCATTATAATAAGCATGTTAATATACACCAGCGATTTGCACTGTATCCAGAGCTGCAATCAGAGCTGCTGTTCTAACACCTTCTGTTTAGAATTCAGCAGCACTGAGGTGTAAGTTACAGTAATTTGTGATCATGTTACTGCACAGGAAAATACTTCTTTGGCCAAGTGCAACACTGTAATGTGTTCAGGAAGTAGGGTGTGTATTTTTGGTTTACTCCCAGTGTTACAGCTGGTGCGAGTCAGCTTGGGCACGAATAGGCAATGGCATGTACCTATTGTTTCTATAAGAGATTGGGTTCCTGGACAGCATGACTTCATATCAGCTTCAGGGAAATTTTTGCATGGTGGAGGGGTGTGGTGTATTCACAATATATTGCCACCCAATCATTTGCTCTCTACTCTGTGCAGCGATTGATTGATCGCTCGGATTGGTTTTCTGCCTGAGACCAGCTTGAAAGTAAAAGAAAAAAAAACAAGGTGTTAATATCTAAGTGATTCATGCTACATTTCAATTTGATGACATTTGTTTTTCTGACTGCAACATCATTAAAGCTTTGAATATACATAAGCGATGATAGATTGTGGGGTGGCACGGTGGCTTAGTGGTTAGCATGTTTGCCTCACACCTCCAGGGTTGGGGGTTCGATTCTCGCCTCCGCCTTGTGTGTGTGGAGTTTGCATGTTCTCCCCGTACCTTGGGAGTTTTCTCCGGGTACTCCGGTTTCCTCCCGCGGTCCAAAGACATGCATGGTAGGTTGATTGGCATCTCTGGAAAATTGTGTGTGAGTGTGTGAGTGAATGAGAGTGTGTGTGTGCCCTGCGATGGGTTGGCACTCCGTCCAGGGTGTATCCTGCCTCGATGCCCGATGACGCCCGAGACCCGAGAAGTGCGGTAGAAAACGAATGAATGATAGACTGTATGTAAGAATAGAACTAAAAATGGACTCCTCCTTCACACCGGGTTCCAAAATCATTTTTACTATATCAAAAAGTATACAACACCAATTTTAATCTGTTTATTATTAGACTATGTAGGGAAACCACCATGCAACATCCTGTGAATGAGCTGTTACTATAGAAAATAATGTATTAGAAGCATTACTATAAACTTACCATTTGAATTACAGTAGCTGGAGCTAGTGTCAGTGTTGCTGTTACAGGATTTGCTGTGGTAAAAAGTGCATTCAATGGTCATTATGAGACTCATACATGTGTGAGAGAGTAGGAATGGAATATTGAAATATTATCTCTTTAATATCTGACAACCGATTAAAAAGGTGCAGTTGTTTTAGTCCAAACAACAGCAGCAAATTTACAGTGAAGCTACATCAGAAACAGATGAATGACGTCTCTCATCGACCTGTTTTGTCATGTTTCAGTGATCAATGAATAAGCCCTAGCTGGCTGTCTGAGATCCTGCTGAAAGTAAGCAGCTTGTGATGCCATGTGTGTGTCTGTGAATGTTCAATTCACCACTTTCCATTTTACCCATGGGCACTGGGCCATCGATTGGCCCTGCTTTTATGGGAATCTGATTGAACCCGTCGGTATGTCCGTTTCCTCACACATTAAAAGTGTGTTCTTGTGGCTGCCTCATACATTGACCATTTCTGCCTGTGTTGAATTTGTTGAGCTTTACCAAAACCCCTGCTTTGTGCATGTCACATTTTTATGCTGTATGTATTGTTCCTGGTTGTCCATCAGTTATTATGATGCAGTTATTTACAGAAATGCAGCTTTTAGTTGTCAAACAATGGAATTTTCTGTAGGCACAATATCCATCCGTCTGTCAATTATTCTGTATCGCTTATACTCAGGGTCACAGGGAAGCTAAAGCCTATCCCAGGGGCCTTGAATGGCAGGGGACACCCAGAATGTTGTGGCAGTCACTATATATATTATATAATATAATTTACAAAGGGGGCACAGTGGCTTAGTGGTTAGCACGTTTGCCTCACACCTCCAGGGTTGGGGGTTCGATTCCCACCTCCACCTTGTGTGTGTGGAGTTTGCATGTTCTCCCCGTGCCTCGGGGGTTTCCTCCGGGTACTCCGGTTTCCTCCTCCGGTCCAAAGACATGCATGGTAGATTGATTGGCATCTCTGGAAAATTGTCCGGAGTGTACACCGTCCAGGGTGTATCCTGCCTCGATGCCCGATGACGCCTGAGATAGGCACAGGCTCCCCTTGACTAGGGATGTACCGATTCGATATTTTGGATCGATATCGGCGCCGATCCAAGCATTTTGAGTGGATCCGGTATCGGTGGTGCGTGACCGATCCAAATCCGATACCCGTGGTCATGGGTATCGCACTTTTCAGAGCAATCCACTTCTAAATAAGTGTAAACATGAAATAAAACCATATCGACAACAACCAAAAAATTATAACCTTTTTAAAAAGAATTTCAAATACAAACAATAAAAAATTGCAAGATAAATACAAAGTGAACGTAGCAGCAGATGAATTACAATGATAGCGATTTTAACAATCTGTTAAAGTTTAGATTTAAAGCATAGCGATGTAGACACAAGTTGTCTTACAAAAATGTTCCATCAGCACTCTTAACATTCCTATTCAGAACATTCTTAAACATTCAATATCACACTACAACACATTTCCATTTAAAGATCGTACTGTAGGTAGATTGTGTTGACTATGCTAAATTGCTTGTAGGTGTTCATGCATGTGTGTGCATGGTGCTCTGCAATGTAATGGCAGCACATCTAGCTTCATTCCCAGTGTTGCTAACTCACCATAGAGTTCACCATAGTGTCCCTGTCTGCACTTTGCACATAATATACATTGTCCATAACCTGAACACAGTCATACCTAACAATTTTTCTCCCTCTCTGTTGAGCTATACAGTATATGCGACTCCGGAGCTCTCAGTGTTCCGAGTTCCTAGCCCGATCGTCTCTTCTTACGGAGCGACTTCGTCGATCCTGGTGTTCTACCGCTGGCTAGAGTCTCGTCACCCGGTTGTCACCTTGCCAGGGATTGATCTACATGGTCAGCCAGTGTCTCATAGAATTGTTGTGAATAAAGCCGCCTGGAGACTGTCATGCCTACTTTTGAACCAATGTTGTGTCAGTCAGCTGTATGGTCTGGACTTTATCAGCAATCAGGTCTGCGCTGAACTCAGAGTTTATGATGACCCATTAGTTCCCCAGGAGCTCTCGGTTGCACTATTATAAACTGTTGTAGAAAGGACATTATTTACATTTACACTATTTACTGTAGAGTGTCACCCAAATGAGGATGGGATCCCCTCTGAGGCTGGGTTTCTTCCTCTTATTTTAAAGATAAAATTTTAAGTAGTTTTCTAATTAATTAATTAATTGATTAATTAATTAATTAATGTTCACTTATTTATTTTTCTTCTTCTTCTTCTTCTTCTTCTTCTTCTTCTTCTTCTTCTTCTTCTTATTATTATTATTATTATTATTATTATTATTATTATTATTATTATTATTATTATATGTATTTCTTTTTTTCCTCTCTTCTGTTTCCATACTTCTGTAAAGCTGCTTTGAGACAATGGGAAATTGTTAAAAGGGCTATACAAATAAATTGAATTGAATTGGACCACGATAAAGTGGCTACTGCAGAAGGATTGGCACATTTAAAGTTTTGGCACATTGACAAATATAAAATAGTTGGCATACGTTAATTCCAGCTCAGCATGTGGCAACTCAAAAATGAAATTACAGATGTAGTTGAGGAATTCCAGACTTTAGCACCTACAGCAGTCATATACTAGGAGGGTGACCTAGAAATTGATCCCCATGCTTAGTCCAAACACAATATTTCACATTTCTCACTCACTCTCTCACTCATTTTCTACCGCTTATCCGAACTTCTCTCAATTTAGCATAGTCAACACAATCTACCTACAGTACGATCTTTAAATGGAAATGTGTTGTAGTGTGATATAGAATGTTTAAGAATGTTCTGAATAGGAATGTTAAGAGTGCTGATGGAACATTTTTGTAAGACAACTTGTGTCTACATCGCTATGTTTTAAATCTAAACTTTAACAGATTGTTAAAATCGCTATCATTGTAATTCATCTGCTGCTACGTTCACTTTGTATTTATCTTGCCAGTTTTTATTGTTTGTATTTGAAATTCTTTTTTAAAAGGTTATAATTTTTTGGTTGTTGTCGATATGGTTTTATTTCATGTTTACACTTATTGAGAAGTGGATTCGACTGGCGGCGCTCTGAAAAGTGCGATACCCATGACCACGGGTATCGGATTTGGATCAGTCACGCACCACCGATACCGGATCCACTCAAAATGCTTGGATCGGCGCCGATATCGATCCAAAATATCGGATCGGTACATCCCTAATCACGGGGATCTCAGGCGTCATCGGGCATCGAGGCAGGATACACCCTTGACGGAGGGCTAACCCATCGCAGGGCACACACACACTCTCATTCACTCACACACTTACACACTACAGACAATTTTGCAGAAATGCTAATCAACCTACCATGCATGTCTTTGGACCGCGGGAGGAAACCGGAGTACCCGGAGGAAACCCCCGAGGCACGGGGGGAACATGCAAACTCCACACACACAAGGCAGAGGCGGGAATCGAACCCCGACCCTGGTGGTGTGAGGCGAACGCGCTAACCACTAAGCCACCGTGCCCCCCCATTTCACATTTATTGCATTTTTTTTTTTTTTTTTTTTTTTGATGTAAATGGATCTAGTCAGAAATCATCCAGAATTTGAACACGACTTTACAGACAAGCCGCTTTGTTTTCCACTGGCTTTTGACACAGTTGACAAACGGATCGATATAAATTTTGCCGCTACATAGGAGTAACAATGTTCTCTTGCCACCACCAACACCCCCACCTCCTTTCCCCAACCTCATCACTTCCTGCATTTCATACTAAAAAGTTAGTAATAAACAACATGTAGTATGGTCAGTATGGAAAACTTTTCAGTGGCAAAGTGTGTGTTTACTCCACTGTGGTGGGGGCTAGAGAGAGCGAGAGAAGGAGTGGAGACTAATGGTTGTGGTGAGGTAATATGAGGGAAAGTGGACCAGAAACTGGAGTGAATGAGCTGATATGGAAAATGTTCAAATGGCGTGACTCAAGTGCTGGATTTCTGATCCACACCCATGACCACATCCATTTACCTTCACCGGAGACACTGATATGGGAGCAAATCGCTTTCCTAGTTCAGAACCCAACAGTGAAAAATAAATCAGATACAGAGGATTGGCAGAAGCTGTAGACACACTATTCTGTATCATCATTCATTTGGCTGGATTCTATCACTCGCATTTGTAGGTTGTGTGAGAACTGAGTATGTTCATATTTTGATAGCTGACTGTGTTAGAGAATTGTTCGTAGGTGGTCTTTGATTTGTTGGGAGGTACAGTGAGCTCAAATGTTTGCAAGATGTGCATAGATGATAGCAAACAATACAACTGTCAATTTTAATTAAGACAAAAAACCTCTTTAAAATCTTGACAGTCTACAAGTCTAGAACTTATACTGTAACGGACACATTGCTCCAGCATAGAAGTTAAAGGCTTTTGTATTTATCTTCTTCTGTCTTTGTGTGTCTCGGTATGATGACCACCTAACGGGGTACAACTGTTCCTCAATGATATGTTCAAAATGTCCCTGATGACATCATTATTCACAACACTGTCCCTGGCTCCACCAACTCCAACCTTGAATAAACAACATTTCAGGAAGTACCTATTCATTTATGATTCCTGTGTATCATAACAAAAATATACACAGTTCTTCGGCAGAACAATAAAGAATAACATGGAACTTGGTCCAGAAGTAGATTTTTTCAGAGATTAATTGCATTATAACTTCTAAAATAAAAGTGCGATTTGTTCCACTGAAGCAAATATTGTTCAGTCTATAACGCATTTATTGACCTGCGCTAGTCTCACATTATGTTTTTCCACTTTGCAATCTGAGTACTATTCTTTGTTGCACCGTGGTCTGGGAGATACCGCATTTTCATTCATCCATTCATTCATTCATTCATTTTCTATCGCTTATCTGAAGTACCTCGGGTCACGGGGAGCCTGTGCCTATCTCAGGCGTCATCGGGCATCAAGGCAGGATACACCCTGGACGGAGTGCCAACCCATCACAGGGTACACACACTCTCATTCACTCACACACTCACACACTACAGACATTTTTCCAGAGATGCCAATCAGCCTACCATGCATGTCTTTGGACCAGGGGAGGAAACCGGAGTACCCGGAGGAAACCCCCGAGGCACGGGGAGAACATGCAAACTCCACACACACAAGGCGGAGGCGGGCATCGAACCCCCCAACCCTGGAGGTGTGAGGCGAACATGCTAACCACTAAGCCACCGTGCCCCCCACCGCATTTCATTCAGTAAATATAAACAAACTATATAGAGGAATAATAATAAAAACTTACCTGACTTGATATAGGTTAATGTCTCAATTTTATTTGTTTCTGTACTCAGAAGCAAAAGTCTCAGATGAACTGCATAATCATTTATTCTTATCACTTATTAGAAGGACATTTTAGTGCAATTTTTCAAAATGCTGATATTATAATTGATGGATTTTTCTTGAATTTTTACTTCGATTTATGTTAGACTGAAAAAACTGAAATTTTTCATTGATTTCTTTCTCTTACTCTTTCTAATATCATTCAAATATCAAATAAGCAAATTCAGCCATATGTAAATCGATAAAGGCTTATTTGCATGTTATTTGCAACTAAATGTCAATTCAAAGTCTTTTCATTTTTCAAAGACCTATAAATACCCAACTACATGTAATGGCTTGATTTAAATCTAACTTTACATTTGGGATTATTTGATAAATATGAGTGGTAAATAAGTAGAACACAATGTTTATTAAAAAAAACAACCATAATCTATTTGTATATAACATATAAGCATAGGTCATAACCATATACTATTGTTGCAACACATCATCCGAGTCTACGCGCATCATTAGAAGTCTTCAGTATCATTAGAGGTCTTATGCATTCCAGATGAAGGTTTATAAAGGTTTTGCATCTGACTTCAATAGACAAGGTGACACTATGTAACACTATAACTATTACATTTACATGTACAGCATTTGGCAGATGCCCTTATCCAGAGCGACATACATACTATAAGTGCTTAAATCTCTAACATTGAATACATTAATGCAAGCTCACTAGGTTACATACTTAAGATACCACGAGTTTAAAATATTATTCAAAGTTACTGTCATGACTCAGCTCGGACTTTGGCCACGTGCACTTGTTTGTTTATGTTCCTCGTCACATGACTGCCCTGCCCTCGTCTGTTCCTCCCTGTTTCCCCACCTGTTCCTAATTGTATCTGATTGTCTTTTGTATTTAAGTGTACTACTTAATCTACTGTTGTCTTGTCTTGTCTTGAGTCCGTGTCATGTTTAGTGTTTCTTTTGTTATTAAACCCTGTTTATTTTGGCTATCCTGCATTTGGGTCCGCTTCCTTGCCCCGCGTATATATATATATATGCAAAAGATAGGGAAAGAAGTGCTAGTTGAAGTGCTTCCTGAATAAGTAGGTCTTCAAACACCGTTTGAAAGTAAAACTACTACTATTCAGAAACTATTACTATTCAATCCTTTGTATTTGTTGCTTTTCTATTTAATTTTTTTTCCCCATAGTATGATTAACTCCAGCATGACAGCGGTCTTTGACACTTGGTTGATAAATTGCTTGCCATTGAATTGCTTCAGAGTTTTGGCCTCTGAGTATCAGTCATGCTGCCAACGATCCTGACCGCTAGCTGTACCATCCCAGAGCAGTTAGATAGCTGATACCTTTCATAGAGGACATGTTGGCATATGTACAGTATTTACGCACTTGCTGTGCATGTTACACAGGTGTTCAGTTTAGGTCTACATTCATAGTCTTACAGATAGAGCTAAACAGTCTCAACAGAGTACATGACTATTAAGCCATCATGGACCTGTTGTGAAATAAAAGTCTGTTTCAAATAGATGTATGTCTTTGCAGTCAGTTGACTCCAATTGACTCCAAGAGCCAAAAACGTTGAATATTGGAAGTCCATGTAGGTATAAATAGTCTCTTTAACACAAACGGATAAAAAGTTGTTCATAAAAATGAGCAAGGCATTTGTTTAATAACTTAATGATTTAAGTTACAAAGACATTGATCATTTGTTGATAAAGTGCTATGAGGGCAAAAGAAACATCAGAGACTGGATCAGGGAAAAAATTAACTAAATTTAACTGAAAAAAATGTTCGATCTTGCCAGACCAGTGACTGAACAGGTTGGACCTTCTTGGCTTTGCCCCTCTCTTCAGGGAATGTTATCAAGCCTTAAGGCAAAATAGCCAACACATTGTGAGACTTGCTGTGGTCTCTTTCACCTAGACTTTTCCGACCATGTCAGAGGAACAGGCTGCGCACTTTCAGTAAACAGCAGACGCTGAACAACCGCAACCCCAGGGATAGCGGTGGTGTGTGGAGCAAAGCCTGGGGAAAGTGAGTCATCATGTCAGGGCATTTTGTGAATTCCTTTGCCTGCTAATGCATACTGCAAATCAGTCATGCATTTCGATGGTGTTTTTGTAGATTTAGCTATTATGTTTCGTGAGTCTCAGATGTTCTGTCGGAACAGAATATCTAGATCATCTAGAAATCTTTACCTCAAAGCCACTATGACGGTCTGAGTGTAGGGGAAAAACTGTACCCTTTGGACCAGAGATTGATTGTATTGGCTACAGTGCCAGTGGTGCTGAAATGAGAGAATTTGAGCGCTGTCTATTAAAGAATTGTGAAGATATCGGGTGACTCGACTTTTGAAGTGAACTGGAGTTATGTACTTTGATCAGATTGTCTGTCACTCTTATTTTAGAACCTCTAATTTGAGTAATTTGGATATGGAAATTTGTAAAAACAGAACACATTGCACGTTTCAAAACCAAAAAAATGTGATCCACGGTGCTCACTGCTTTAACTAATATAGAGGCCTATGGGTAATGAAAACAATGTTTTTGTTGAACAGTTCATAAGTTGTTTTAACCTTTTCTTCTAGCTGGGAAGTGTCACTTATTTCTCTAAAAATGAAGAATAATTATAATTTGGAAAGAACAAATGTTTCAAATTGTACTCAGCTGATACTTATTTGATTATTTGAGAATATATTTTCAAACAGAGATCGGCCAGTAACTTTATCCGCTGGACAAGTCAATCAAAACAATAAAACTACACTGCTGAGTTGTCGGGTTATACAACCTTCATCCATAGATAACAGAAGGCATTCCGTACATTCCGTACAAGGGATGTTTGTTTTTAATCTTTAATTTAGTGTTTAAAAATGTATGCCGTTCATATTGTAATTGGTGTTAATAAAGGAATGTTAATGAATGTCGTAACAGCGAGGATGATCGTAGTAGCAAATGCAAGGTAAATCACAGCGTTTAAGTTGGTGCACTGTTCTGATGATAACATTTCTATAGAAACAAACAGTCGACACAGGAATTTTATATGGTATGTTCTCCGTTCAGTCTAAAAATAATAATAAACAGGTTTTAAAATGTTCTGCTCTTTAAGACATAAAAACATGGGTTTTTTGATATAATGAAGGTTTCTGTGTGGAAAAATGTATGTAACATTTATGGAAAGAGCATCCGGTGTCAGCACTGTAAAGGTCAAAAGGAAAGTTGTTTCATTTCTGAAGAAAGGGAAGTTTTTGGAATAGAGTTGGTTGTGCTTTGTGCTGGATTTGGTCCTGCAAATTTTATTAACTGCAAGAGAAATATATATATATATAATATTTATTTATTTATTTATTTATTTATATGAGTGAGAGAGAGACAGAGCACGCGCGAGAGAGAGGGGGGGGGAGATAGCGAGAGAGAGAGAGAGGGGGGGGGAGAGGGAAAAGGAGATAAGTGAGAGAATTATAGCTATATTGCTATGATGAGTTGTTGTATGTGTTGTACATTGTAAAATATAAAGAGAACGAGAAATAAACACTTTTGGAATTTATTTATTGGAATATTCATGCATTTTCTACGACTTATCCAAACTTCTCGGGTCACGTGGAGCCTGTGTCTATCTCAAGCGTCATCGGGCATCGAGGCAGGATACACCCTGGACGGAGTGCCAACCCATTGCAAGGCACACACACACACTCTCATTCACTCACACACACACACACACACACTGCGGACAATTTTGCCATTCATTGGAATATAATCAACTATATTATGTGAAAATAATTCAAAGTCAGGATGATAAAATATTCATAGAGCAGATTTGTTCATTTTCAGTAACTACTATCTACCCCATGCTTTTTGGACAGCAGGATGAAACCAAAGAACCCAGAGGAAACCCATGTATACATAGGGAGAATGTGTATAAAACACAGATGGTTAACCAAGCCTAGGGTCTAGCCTAATAACCTGAACTTGCGCCGTTGGTGTAAGTGTTGCCATGACTATAAATAGATTTTATCTAATTTATAACCGAGTCCTTATAGAAACAGAAATGTAAATCACTTAGGAGTGTAAGTAAGTAACTTGCCAGAAAAAAATTCACCCTTTTGTTTTAGGTTTACCAAAAAAAAAAGTAAAATAAATTCACATAATCTCTGCAATATTAATGTCAGTCAAAACAAGCCCATAAGGTTTCATATTGGAAACATCTTTTTCAGCACTAAAAACATCACTTTGTGAGAAAATGGTTGCTGAAAACCAATGGCATTAATACATATAATGAGATTCTGTGATTATTTTTGGATATAATATGTTTCCCAGCAGCACAAGTCTTGTGGCTTTTTTCCCACTAGGTTTTATATGTTCTTTGTGACTTTTATGAGCACATCGAGACCCGCACACTTTTCATCATTTCTGTACAACCAACACTCAGCGGTGGGCAGTAATACTTTAAAATAAACTATTTCTGTTGTTCGCATGTTACAATCAGCCATGCTCGAGTGGTCATATTACCTCCGAAACCTGGGAGTTGGGCCTGGTTCTACAAAGGGAGGAATTCGCTCCTCTTTTGGGGTCAGGGTAGGTAACAAAATTGTGGTTTATACTTTTTCCAGAACAGTGTATATATATTTATCTGCTTGTGATCATCCCATCACGGTTTCTCTCACTGAGATATTATTTTGTTAATTTCTTTAAAATAACATTAGAGGAATCTTTGTAAAAATATCTATGGAAGCCAAGTAGAAATTAAAGATCCTTGTGATCGGTGTGCACATGCTTTTGTGACCTTTCCTCTCAGTTAACCTTTTTTTCTCCCAATTTCGTCTCTCCACCTCTGTTATGGTTGTAAATCAGATTTTGTGATGAACTGAGGGAAAGGAAAAAAGAGAAGATACAATTTTGCAGTATTTGCCGAATACTGGTCCATGTGCATTTGTTTAATTTTTCTGTAAATCCAAAACTTAAAGTATTCGATAACACTTTCACTGAGGTAAAGTGTGGCACAGAACCTCTAATTTGATACCAACATACATTCATATTCAGAAAGAACTGACAGCAGACATGCATGTCTTTGGACCGCAGGAGGAAACCAGAGTACCCAGAGGAAACCCCCGAGGCACGGGGAGAACATGCAAACTCCACACACACAAGGCGGAGGTGGGAATCGAACCCACAACGCTGGAGGTGTGAGGCGAACGCCTAAGTTAAAATGTCCAAAATAGGGCCCAGTTAGCCATTTTCTCTCTCCGGTATCATGTGACCCGTTAGTGTTACAAGGTCTCAGGTGTGAATGGGGAGAATGTGTGTTAAATTTGGTGTTATCGCTCTCACTCTCTCATACTGGTCACTGGAAGTTCAACATGGTACCTCATGGCAAAGAACTCTCTGAGGATCTGAAAAAATAAAGATGGCGTAAGCTACAAGAAGTTTGCTGAGACCCTGAAACTGAGCTGCAGCATGGTTGCCAAGACCATACAGTTATTTAAGAGGACAGGTTCCACTCAGAACAGGCCTCGCCAGGGTCGACCATAGAAGCTGTCGTCCCAGAAGGAAGCCTCTTCTAAAGATGATGCACAAGAAAGCCTGCAAACAGTTTGCTGAAGACAAGCAGATTTGGTTCAGATGGTGTCAAGCGTTTGTGGTGACAAGCAGGTCAGGAGCACAAAGACAAGTGTGTCTTGCCTACAGTCAAGCATGGTGGTGGGAGTGTCATGGTCTGGGGCTGCATGAGTTCTACCGGCACTGGGGAGCTACAGTTCATTGAGGGAACCATGAATGCCAATATGTACTGTGACATACTGAAGCAGAGCCTGATCAGCTCTCTGCGGAGACTGGGATGCAGGGCAGAATTCCAACATGATAACGACCCCAAACACACCTCCAAGATGACCACTGCCTTGCTAAAGTAGCCGAGGGTAAAGGTGGTACACTGGCCAGGCATGTCTCCAGACCTTAACCCCATCTCTGGGGCATCCTCAAAAGGAAGGTGGAAGAGAGCAAGGTCTCTAACATCCACCAGCTCCGTGATATCACCATGGAGGAGTGGAGGAGGACTCCAGTGGCAACCTGTGATGCTCTGATGAACTCCATGCCCAAGAGGGTTAAGGCAGTGATGGAAAATAATAGTGGCCACACAAAATATTGATACTTTGGGGCCCAATTTGGACATTTCCACTTAGGAGTGTACTCACTTTTGTGGTAGGTGGTTTAGACACTAATGACTGTGTGTTGAGTTATTATTTTTAGGGGACAGCAAATTTACACTTTTATACAAGCTCTACACTTACTACTTTACATTGAAGTAAAGTGTCATTTCTTCAGCGTTGTCACATGAAAAGATATAATATAATATTTACAAAAATGTGAGTGGGGGTACATTCACTTCTGTGGGATACTGCAGATAGATAGATAGATAGATAGATAGATAGATAGATAGATAGATAGATAGATAGATAGATAGATAGATAGATAGATAGATAGATAGATAGATAGATAGATAGATAGATAGATAGATAGATAGATGATCGTGCTGAACAGGCATGTAACATGATTGTTAAGGTTCACAGAAGACCAGAAGTGCTTCCTCATTTTGGATTATCTGCAGTGGCTTATAATTACAAGCCCTGAGGAAAAAGAGGAAAAGAGGTGTCACATTTATGTCTTCCTGTTTAATTCAATTGCTGTTTTATATGCTATATGCTTATGTAACTGCAGGTTACATAATCAGCCGGTCATTTAATCATTTAAGTTCCTGTAGTGCAGTCATACAGTAACATGAGTATCTTAGTCGCGGAGATGTTCTGCAGAAAGTACGCACATCTGTGGCTCTCAGTTCTACTAAATAGACTTCACAGCTCAAGAAAGATAGAAGTTGATTGAATAGCAAATAGCCCAGTTATAGACATCACTGACTTTCTTTTCACCACAGTTACTCAAGCGCCATGGTGACATAACTCATTGCCTAGAGGAAAAATATTATTCAGCAGTCCGAATCAGTTATGTAAGTTTTTCAGCAGTTGTTTGGTCAGGTTAATTTCCTTTTCCGGGACTTGAAGTTCTTCAGGTGGCGAGAGAGTGAAGATGAGTTTTTCAGATGCTGCTACATGTGAACCTAATAAAAACATGAGATGCTAAATTTCCATCTTTTTATTGCTTTATTGTAGTTTTGAAACTACAGTTTGAAGGTCTAGCATTTATAAGTCTAGTCTCCTGACTTCATATTACAATTGTAAAACATTATAGGCATTTATGCAAGGTTATAAAATGTTTCCAGTAGTCTGGACTCAGTACTGCTAGATAAACCTTTACAGACACTACTGTTTTAAGCAGAGGTGGGAGTAAGTCACACACGTGCAAGTCACAAGTAAGACTCAAGTCATGAATGTCAAGTCAAAGTCAAGTCGAGTTTTTTTAAGATTTGTCAAGCAAGTCTCAAGTCTCAAATTTGCGACTTAAGTCTGACTCGGTTCATGTCGAGTCCCCCATCTCTGAGTCATTTAACTCAAGTCTGAGTCAAGACTCAAGTCATGAATGTCAAGTCAAAGTCAAATCGAGTCTTTTTTAATATTTGTCAAGCAAGTCTCAAGTCTCAAATTTGCGACCTAAGTCTGACTCGATTCAAGTCGAGTCCCCCATCTCTGAGTCATTTAACTCAAGTCTGAGTCAAGACTCAAGTCATGAATGTCAAGTCAAAGTCGAGTCTTTTTTTAATATTTGTCAAGCAAGTCTTTGTGACTTAAGTTTGACTCGATTCAAGTCGAGTCCCCCATCTCTGAGTCATTTAACTCAAGTCTGAGTCAAGTCTCAAGTCATGAATGTCAAGTCAAAGTCAAGTCAAGTCTTTTTTAATATTTGTCAAGCAAGTCTCAAATTTGCGACTTAAGTCTGACTCGATTCAAGTCGAGTCCCCCATCTCTGAGTCATTTAACTCAAGTCTGAGTCATGTCTCAAGTCATGAATGTCAAGTCAAAGTCAAGTCGAGTCTTTTTTAATATTTGTCAAGCAAGTCTCAAATTTTCGAATTTAAGTCTGACTCGATTCAAGTCGAGTTCCCCATCTCTGAGTCATTTAACTCAAGTCTATGTCATGTCTCAAGTCATGAATGTCAAGTCAAAGTCAAGTCGAGTCTTTTTTTAATATTTGTCAAGCAAGTCTCAAATTTGTGACTTAAGTCTGACTCGTTCATGACGAGTCCCCCATCTCTGAGTCATTTAACTCAAGTCCGAGTCAAGTCTCAAGTCATGAATGTCAAGTCAAAGTCAAATCAAGTCTTTTTTTAATATTTGTCAAGCAAGTCTCAGGTCTCAAAATTGCGACTTAAGTCTGACTTGAGTCAAGTCATATTACTCGAGTCCCCCATCTCTGGTTTTAAGTTCCTAAACTGGCTGTGCCAATGCTTTTTCCAAAGCAAAATATAAGTAAAGGAACATTGTACAAATATAAGTCTGAGCAGGAAGTGATGCATTAAGCCAGCAGTGATGCAGAGAAAACCAAAGAAAGTGCAAGATAATTGAAGAGAGAACACTGAAAGCTAAGCACAGGTGTTGGATTAAGTGCTAATAAGTGCTAGTACATCATTACTAAATACTGGTCAAACAGTAAAATGCACAGGATAAACTCTTGGTATACTGTATAATAACACTCAGAAACATGATAGTTTATCTTTAAAATGTAATTAACCTAAAAGAACATGCTGAGATTGAACCACACTCAAAAGGAAACCCATCCCCTTCTGGAGGATAGTGAGGTTATAAATCATGGATGGGTTTCCTGAAATGTTCATAATGCCAAGTGCTCCATTTTCTCATTCATAAGAAGGTTCTAAAAATAAAGAGTGTTTCCCAAAGCATTGTTTTAAAATGTATATAGTACCTTATCTATTTATTTATGCTTCCTTTAAGCATTCATCCTATTTTATTTAGGTTTGCATGTTATATTATACAAAATATGTGACTGATCTGTTTGCCTAAGAGGGCAAAATTAAGGCAGTTAGATGTTGATGATGATGATTAATATAGTTAATCTAACTTTTATACTGGAAAGTTTAAACCTCTATATCCTCTATATCATCCCTTATTATATCATAGTATATATATATATATATATATATATATATATATATATATATATATATATATATATATATATATATATATATATATATACTATGATATAATAAGGGTTCAAGTTCAAGCTCTTTATTTTGGCCAAATGGGGTGTTTGGATATTAAGTGTATATAGATTTCCAGTGCATATATTTGCTACTTAAAGTTCCTCATGTAACATCTCAGGTCTCATTGTGTTGTTAAAAGGGCAAATATTCATATTAATAATGAAATTTAGTCATATCAGAAAGCCTGATGGGCTAAGGAGGACAACAGAGGTAGGACAATAACACATCTGCCAAAATGGGGAAGGCCATGAGAATGTGCATCAGTCCTTTATAGATATTAGTCATTTTTATCAGGGGGGCACGGTGGCTTAGTGGGTAGCACGTTCGCCTCATACCTTCTGGAGCCGGGGTTCGATTCCCACCTCTGCCTTGTGTGTGCGGAGTTTGTATGTTCTCCCCGTGCCTCGGGGGTTTCCTCCGGGTACTCTGGTTTCCTCTCCTGGTCCAAAGACATGCATGGTAGGTTGATTGGCATCTCTGGAAAATTGTCTGTAGTGTGTGATTGCGTGAGTGAATGAGAGTGTGTGTGCCCTGTGATGGGTTGGCACTCTGTCCAGGGTGTATCCTGCCTTGATGCCCGATGACGCCTGAGATAGGCACAGGTGATCCGAGAAGTTCGGATAAGCGGTAGAAAATGAGTGAGTGAGTGAGTGTGAAATTTGAAAAGTAGTATGAAAAATAAAATTTACTGGGAATCAAGGCAGAATGGAAAAAAATAGGGGAATGTGCAGTCTGGACTAGATGTTGCTACTTTATTCAGCTATAGGAACATATAGACAGCAATCCTTTATAATTGTCCAAAGTATAGATAAGAAATGAGAGACTAGGATCAGTAGTCACACCAGGATTATTCACTGCCTCACAAGCTGAAACTGAAAGTCCATTCATTCATCGTAACTACATTATCAGAAAGCATACAGTACGATTATCTCCCCTTAATCATGTCAGAAATGTGTAGGAGCAAAGAAGTCCTACTCAGCACCCAGTGCCTTTACACATTAGTGTTCTTATTATATAGTCTGCCCCCTGTTCAGGGTTACCACAGCGGATCACGTGCTTCATATGTTTGATTTGGTGCAGGTTTTATGTTGAATGCCCTTCCTGGCACAACTGTGCGATTTTATCCGGGTTTGGGACAGACACTGAGAGTTAACTCTTTAGTGGCTAGGTTAGTTCTCTGCCTGGTAATCAAACCCAGGCTGTGTCAATGAGAGCACGGGATCCTGCCACTGGACCACCAGGAACACACCGGTGCCTTTATGCAATGTTCAACTTTATTAAGCCGGTGTCTGACATCTGACTTTCCTGAAACCTATACATAGGTATGTATCATCAGCATAGCAGTGAAAGCTTATATCGGTGCTACGAATATTTTACTTTTTCACATCTAGAGAAAGCTTCACTCTGATTAAGAAATATAGGTAAAAAGACAGCTCTGATCATTCATTCATTCATTTTCTACCGCTAATCCGAACTTCTCGGGTCAAGGGGAGCCTGTGCCTATCGAGGCAGGATACACCCTGGACGGAGTGCCAACCCATCGCAGGACACACACACACATTCAGATCTTATCAGAAACCAGTTTTATTAATTCAACCAGTGCTGGTTCAATATTTGATGAGCTCTACTTTATATTCTGACTGAATTATTTCATGTATAGGTTTCATATGCAGGTAGGAACTTAGCGATATTGTCAATAAAAGTAATGTTTGATGTGTCATCTATTGTCTCCTATATCTAGAGCACTTTCAACAGGCTTCTCATTGGGTCTGACCCAATGCACATGGGAATTGGAGAGTATTGGTGATCCTATATATTAACCCTATTGTTAGTTTTGGTTTTGTGAGTAAATTGCTGATTCATCGTCCATTTGCCAAACTGTTAGAGCTCTACTGAAAAAAATGAGGGCTTACTATCTATGCCTAAGGAACCCATAACGTCCTCTACAGAATCTATTCTCATCTCACCATCACTTTAACTCCTCTAATCTGATGCATTACCAAATGTTTCTGCTTGCTAATTCCACGCTAAGCATCTTCAGCACAGCTGCAAGCCTATGCTCACTTAAATTTCTACTAGAGAAAGAACAATTATTACTGACGGAAGGATGGCGAAACATCTCGAACTCGGCACACTAAATAAAATCATGGTTGGTCCATTTATCTGCTCTTAATAGAGGATGTCAGGTAAGTGTGATGGGAGTCATCTTGTTTTGCTCTCTACATGTAATGGTTAGTAGAACAAGGAGAGATTGCATAATAAAAAAACGATCTACTCAAAAAAGATAGAAATCTAATAAAATAATCGTTAGATTAATGTCACCTATTCCTCTACGGTTTAAGGCCCTCAACACCAAAACCACCAAATCTTAAACAGTTGTAACAATTTTGTTCATGTCAAGAAACACGCACCAACACAAACCAATTAATACCCTGTCTGAACGCAGTAAATCACTGGGCCTCATACTATCCTGCCCTGACCTGAAATCTGTGGCTGTTTTTAAGCTGCTTGCATGGTGCCTTGTTAAATGAACTTGTTGAACCGCTCTGAGGTATGTTTTTGGGCAATGACCTGAGTTGGTCCAGTCAAGCAAATTATACCGAGCATAAAATGGTAATCTGAAATGAGCTACACCTTTTAAAGGAAATAAATGATATTAATAGTCACAACAATATCTTTTTTTTGCCTGCATCATAGCCAAAAGAACATTATTGTTTTATAACATGATTGGCCTGCGCCATCTGATTTGGTTTTAAAAAGTTCAAAGGAGGAAAAGAGAAGGTCCACACAAAGGCATGCTGCTTCGGAGTGCAAATTTCTTGGATCCGTACCTTTTGCCGCAGCCGGTTAGCGAGTCAAAACAAGACACTTAATAGAAAAAGAGTGATCAGGTAGCATTGGATTATAGAGACAGCCTTGTTCTGGTCCCTAACCCTAATAACTACAGTATAATGTTTTTAGTACTAAAATGTGAATTGGGTCCAGACCTCCCAACAAACAAAATCCACCACCAGAGAGAGGTCTTAATGTAGACCTTTAATAAACTTGCTCATAACCTGTCCTGTCTCTGCTCCTTTTGGCCTCCACATCGACAAGCCTGTAGAGGTATGAAATGAAAACAAATAGAATAAAAAAAAAAAAATCCTAAAGGCAGAGAAGAAGTCATTAAAAATTACTATGCAATCATTGTGTACTATAAAAATATGGCCTGCATTTGTTTTTGATTATTCCCATTAGAAATTATGTGAAGCAAAACACAAAGTAGGACTTGTTTTTTCAAATCATATTTTATTTTAGGGAGCCAAGAGTGATCGAGTGTGCGTGCTGATGTAAACAGGATGTGCTTAAGTGCCTCTTCCTCTTTGTGTTCCTGTCATTTCTGTGCCCGGAATGGCAAGTAGTCACGGAACAAAGATGATAGGTTAGTGTTAGGATTACGTACTCGCCGATCAGCAAAGAGTGGATCATGACTCTGTAGCATGGAGAGAGGAAGTCGGGAAGGGATGGATATTTGTCCTGCCTTTCTAGCATGTTCTGTCTGTCTGGCAAAGGAGGAGCTTAAAAAGGTCTCGTGAGTGTCTGGAATAAACAGTCTAACATGTATAAACTCTGGAAAGGGAAGGCCAAATCCTGATAAAGATCTCAAGGATGGAGGTGGACTATATAAAGAATGGCTATTTCTCACATCAGGTCAGCGCATGGGTCATCACAGAGAAATGCAAACAAGTGCTGGCTGTTCAGGCAGCTTCAGAGTGCTGCACAGATGTGAGCGCAGAGCCGGTAGTCTGTCGCATGCAAGGTGACCCAAGCCCAGATGTGCTCACATTAAAAGCATTTTCCAAGCTGGGCCTTTACTCTGACACCTAAATCTAAAAATTATTAAATATAGGATCAGCTGATGATGTCATATTGTCCTGCATAGTGTAGCATGTTGCATTATTAGGATAGTTATAACATCAGTTCGAGTTGTCGGTTGGTTGGCAAAACTCCAGTGCTGCGTAATACCTGCAGAAATATATTGACATATCCTCAAACCGTTACAAAGACGTCGCACGTGATAGCCAAACGTTTGCACAAGAGCAATAGGCAAAAAATTGCGTAGTGACAACAGAAAGTAAACATGACATAAGTTGCACAGCAACTGATTTATTGAAGCTGGGAAACAGTGTGCCTTTCATTAGTGTGATTGGCTCATCCTGTTTCTTTCCTCTAGTCCAGAGTGTGGATTTAAGGGAGGCTACAATGAGCCTGGAGATCTTGACTCATATCAGCTTTCCTTGGTGATGTTTGAAACTTGAACAAAGGTTTCATGTGAGGTCTGTAGCACAAGGCCACCCCTGCTTTTTGAGTTGTTGTGAAGGATGGAGAGTTATTCTGGCTCTGAGTGTTCCATTCACTTTTTTTTTTTTTTTCTTGAAAATAAAATTAAAAATAACACTGACCTGTGCTGAGGAATGTAATCAATAATCCTTATATTTCAGGGATAGTCAGTGACAAATTCTATTCAAATTGCAACTGTTCCACTATGGAAGCTGTTTGGAAACTATTAAACATCAGAAATCCAGAAGAAACAGTGTAAATATGTATTTAATAATGAATCATCACTGTTCTAGGGTCATTTTTTCCATCCTCATTTCCATCGCCATTGACTAAACCGTATCATCGATAAGGAGCATCCCCAAAGATTTATTATAGATTATGGATATATTTACTCTTACTTTATTGAAAGAGTTTATTTTTTACTCTTTCAGCACCTTCTCTAATTGGTTAAGATCACATGCATGTGCTGAGAAGAAAACCCCAGATGTCTTCCAGCCTGCAAAGTGATAGGAATGGAAACAGTACACTGTGTTTTACTCACTAGTGAATCTCGCACTTCTTGGGGGCCATTGTTGAAAAGTGGCGTAATGGTGAACAGACGAGCAATAGACTAAGCACAATTAGGGGCACATTCCAGCTGTTTCTATAAATACTCACTGCGTTTCCTCCCCCGTCTGTCATTCTCGTTAAAACAGTGGAAAATCGGCCTGCTGTCAAGACTCAGAGCCCCGTTACCCCTCGAGGCAACTTTAATGGTGGAGTTTCAAATGCTATAGTACATAGTGTGCAAAAGTCCTCAAGTGCAGCTTACTAGACCGCCCGTGACAGTCCTTCTGTATTCTCTGTAAACTGTTTGTAAGTCTACTGCTTTGATGATGCCAACGACTGTATTATTTATGCAGCATGTCTCATTAGAAGAAGCAAGGTGTGACAGTTTCATTTCATTTCGGTTTGACTCTAGACAGCCTGCCTTAACAAATTCCTCTCTGAAGGCATAACAGATCCTTTCATGCTTTTGTCCTAGTGAACACAGTACTATTTATTTACACGGTTATGGTGGTAATAAAAGCCTAGAACTGATGGAAACATTTCATCTAGTATAACCCGGATTGTTTAGTGAAGGATGTGGAGCTATTAGTAAGGTGTTGCAGCATCTGCTGTGTTTTCTTTCACATGCTTGCTGGTACACATGCTCACACGTGATTCAAGAGACTTCTAGTAAAATGTGGAAAATATG